>NW_025146766.1:0-1315 GCF_004010195.1 Chiloscyllium plagiosum | reverse complement strand
CAATGATCCTCTCTTCGTGGTGTACATCTGTGACTCTATAATTCGACGAAGAATCATTCCCACAACTTCAGCTGTGTCAGAATCTAGTTTGCGGTGAAAGCCTGTCCATCTGCCAAGGTAACGTTCGTCTGGGTAAGGATCCTGAAAAGGATTTGGCGAAATCTTTGGGTCTTGAATATTTGTTCTTCCAACAAATGAATTCAGTTGTTTTACTGTGAAAATTAACTTTGGACTTGCAGCTGTGAGGGCCGAGAGGTTAAGGCGTTGGATTTGAAATCTAATGGGGTTCCCCTGCGCAGGTTCGAATCCTGTTCACAGCGTCGAATCTTTTAAAAGTCATTAATTCCTTTGCAGGATTTGGATTTCGTGGAGCTTAAGCTTTGCATTCAATCGAAAGTAAATTTTCAACTGTGAAGAATCCGAAGTAATTTCAAGACAGACCAAGTCATCTAATTGAATAAATTATAGGTCGAGACACAAAAAGCCACCAACTTCCAACACGAATCAGTTTCAACATATTTGTCGAACTATCGTGAAATTTGGATGTTCGGGGGGTGGGATTCAGCAGAACAAGAAGCAATGCAATACATTTACCTGCAGGTGATGAATTTTTTTTTAGGATCAGTTGAAAGTCAAGTCTGAGAAAGTTCAACCTAATTTACAGCTGACTCTCAAGGCAAATAATCTTTTATATCAGCAGTCAATGAATTAGAAAAAAACAACTCCAAATGTGGAAAGGAACTCGACTGATCCAGGTTCCTGGCTTGCGATGTGAAAAGGCAAGGCGATATCATCGGAGTAGAATTTTCTGGAAATACTGGAAATGGAATGTTAACGGTCTTCTGCTGTCCACATTCGTAAGAAACTGTGCATTAAGAACTGAAATTGAAAATTAACGATGAAAATCAGACTTAGCCCTCTGCTTGTGGTGAAGCCTTGTTCAGAACAATAGGTTGTTGTTGAGGCTAAAATTGACCTAAATAATCGATGGGTATCTTATCCACGGCCTTCGTTGGAGCAGTTGGTGTGGAGAGCTCAGCTTGAAGAACCAAATGCCAATTATTCATCCTGGCTATCTGAATCGCTTAGTTAAACATACTCCCAGTTTAATGAAAAAATCGTTGCTATCAGAGTTAGATGTTTTCATGTCAGCATGTTCCGATATGAGAAGACACTCCACGGAGTAGATGTGACTTAAATTTTGACTCTAACGTCAGAGATGTTGACACATTTCTGCACCAAAACAGCACTACTATTGGTATCAAATAATACTGAGCAAAGGACGAGTCACTTAGACATTTCCTGTCTGCAGACT
>NW_025146765.1:0-1315 GCF_004010195.1 Chiloscyllium plagiosum | reverse complement strand
GATCTGATAATCTTGAATTCCTTTCAGCTCACTAAGCTCGACAAAGTTTCATCATCTTTCTGATTAACTATCTGGCACAGTTTGAAAATACCCAACCACACAGTCTCAACAGCGGGTACTGGAAAATGCCACATATTCTTTGACCCCTGAGCAAAGAAATTACTCCTTAATTCTGAATTAAATGGGCAATATCTAATTCTGAGATTATGTCCTCTGGTGCTCTCCTCAGAGCATAGGGCAAGCCACCTGCCCGTATCTACCCTGTCAAGATCCCACGAATATTGAACGTTTGTAAATGTTATTATGTGATTATAAAGTTCCCCTCATCCTCCTTTGTTTCAAGGAGAATAATCCCAGCCTATCCAATCATTCCACGACGTTCTACTGTATACAGAGTTAGCAACATGTTAGTAAGTCTGCGCTGTCCCTTACAGCGTCCTTATATATTATTAAGACAGATGGAGACATTTCGGTGAGGAAACGGGTTGAAATTTCAGGCGCAGACGGGAATTGGAACTTGAAATCAGAAAGCGATTAGAATCGGATTGACCCACAGAAGGACCAAATACAGCGAAGATAACTCTGACAAATGAGAATCTAATCATATTCGATTGACATTCAATGGCTTCAATGTAACTGAATTCCTCCGTGTAATCGTCCTGGGAGTTAGTATTTCGGAAAAATGGAACCTGACCGCCCATAAAGATAAGTTGACGACAAACACCTGTCCGCCGGTCGACTTTGTTTGAGTATTAACTCAACTCTTGTCTCCGTGAAGCCTACATCGTCCGCAACGCACAAATTAGATGTTGAACAGAACTCTCTCCATTTGCCTAGGTGGGTGCAGCTTCAATGCCACTGAAGGAACTGGGCCTCCTCCACGACAATACAGTCACTTAACTGTATATTGTTCAACACCTGAATATTTTTTCCCTTAACTGCTAAGGCACAATTGCAGCAGAGTGCACCACATAGAAGATTCACTGGAGTAAGTCATCCAGGCTTTGTTGATAGAACCTTCAAAGCTCAAAAATTGTACTGACTATAAGGACAAGTTTGAAGATGCACTGAACCTCCACCATTTGCAAATTACCCTCTGAGGCACATACCAGCATGACCTGGAGAGGAATCAGTGGTAAATTCATTGAGTGGTGAAGTAGTTTGATGGGCAAAGAATTATACTTCAGCCCTCTATCTTTCAACTTTCAATTTTTAAAAAATGTAGATTATTGCATGGACCAGACTTGTGCTCATTCCTTTAGTTGTTTCCTAAACTGGCGGCTACTAAAGATCGAATATCATCCACAGTCTGTGG
>NW_025146764.1:0-1315 GCF_004010195.1 Chiloscyllium plagiosum | reverse complement strand
TTTCAAGTCCTACCACAGCTGATGGCAGAACTTAAATAAAAATGATAAGAATTCGAATAAAGTGCATTTCACGAAAAACAACCATAAAACCCAGATTTTGTCTGAAAATCTTGCTGTTTCACCGATGACCTTAAAGAAATCTAACGTTACTACCCGGTTTTGGTTAAGTGTGACTTCAGACCCATATCAATGCGCTTGATTTCATATTGGCTTGTGGAATGGCCTCACAATAAGGGAATTAGTGATGAGTAACAAATGCTGCCCTGGCAGAGATGCCGACTTCCCATGGAATAACAAATTTGAAGTTTAAACCAAATAAAAGAAGATGCTGGAGATCTGAAATTGCATAAAAAATGCAAAGCAAAGAACAGAAAGTGCTCGGAGCTTTCCTGTACTGAAAACAGTTGGAAAATTGTGTGAATAATGTTGGTGACAGGGAAGTCTGCTTTGAAAGGGAGAAGGAGTGAGCTAAATCGATAGAGAAAGAGAGAGATAGAAGAAAAAGAGCAAACAAGAGGAATGATGATCAGCTGGGATGGAAATAAAATGTGAGATTCACCTCATTTATTTTTGGCTTTTCCCATCTTCCTGAATGTCTTGCCCATGCCAATACATGTATACCCCGCTTTTCAAAAAATCGCTTTTTGCCACTTCCCTTTCCGAAAAACCTCCATTACGTCCTGTTTTCGCTAACTAAAAGAAATCCGAAGAGGATTTTCACTTTTACCAAGAAAGATGATTTTTCTTCCCACATAAATTAATGCTACTTCATTTTCCGCCATATCAGCTTATGAAAGGTTTTGTAGGAACACTCTACTTTCAGATACTCAGGGAAACTATATATATCGAAGATCATGTTTAAAGCGATTTGATCCCAACTGTCTGTCTTCCCTGAGTGTCGTCATCTTCTTAAATTTATTAATGGGATATAGGTATCGATGGCTGGGTCAGCATTAGTTCACTTATTTGATTGACGTTGAGCCTCAATGCCACTTAGACAGAGTGAGGCATACAAGGTGACAGCTGCACAGGAGGTGTGCAAAGCAAGAGCGACTTTTGCAAGATTAATATTATTTGAAAAGTTAGAGACTTCAATTCGTCAGTATAATTACGGTGGGGAAGAAGGTGTTCCTGAGCATACTGGTCCATGTTTTCAAGCCTCTGTATCTCCTCCCTTTTGGAAGAGGTTGTAGGAGACCATTACCGGTTTTGGAGAGATATTTGATGCCAGCGAAAGACTGGCAATGAGAAGTCTAAATGGATGGAAGATTGTCTTCCATGGTAGTCTGGGCTGTGCACACTACCGTCTGTAGTT
>NW_025146763.1:0-1315 GCF_004010195.1 Chiloscyllium plagiosum | reverse complement strand
AGAGTTACAATGTTTAAAGTATTTTAGATAAGGATACCAATAAGAAACGTCTGGAGGGGTGAGGGCCAACCACAGTCAGTAGCATCTAACTGAGATTGGAATGATGGTTGGGCATGGAAGGGCTGGATCAAACCCTCTGTAACTGTGCTGTATGACTCGATGATTCGATAATCATTTCAGGTTTCGAAACAATGTCTACATTTTTTTGCACTTCTCTCACAGTTCTGAATATTTCAGTTCGATCTCTCCTGTGACCCTTCTATTTTTCAAGGAGACAACTTGAGATTTCCCCCATCTATTGCAGAAGTTCGAATTGTATAAACCTTGCTTCATTTTCTGAAAACGCTTCTTAACCATGTCCAATACTTACTAATACTTAATTCTGGATACCAGAAAGTGATACAGTAATGAAGTATTGAGGAAATTTTGATGTAGGTACAGAATGATATAGATTACATTAGCACGTGTGATTCTAATGAAATAACTGGGGAAAGTAGGAAGTAATGTTTCTCTTCAATGCTTATGTCCTGAAATTCCTGCCAAGTTGATCTGATAATCAAGATAATCTTGCCATAGAGTGCTCAGTTATATTTCTTTCTTCAAATGCAAAACCACCTATGGAAGGCAATCTCATCTGCATCACTTGTTGAAGGTGATCCTGAATATTTCGCTTTAATGAGCAACTGCATGAGAGAAACTAAGGAGGAGGTGATTGATTTCAAGATACTTCATTTGATTGATCCAAGATTTCTCGAATTGGAATTCCATGATCCTCTTGTGGAACTGTCTATTATTCAAAGTCACGAATTGTTTATGCAATTTTAGAGATGCATGTGTGGGACTGGATTATACAAAGTTAAAGATCACATGACATCAGGTTTTTTGTTAAACGTGTATTTTTGGAAATACAAAGGAAGCGCTGCTCCTTCGTCATATAACTATTGCAGTCGGATTATAGGATACAGAATATTTAGCAAAATATCAATAGTATCATACACTGATGCAATATATTGAACTAACCTGGATTGCTCTTCAGTCTTTCATATTTTCGAATGGACTGTAGGTTTCAATTAATCCATATTTGAATCCCAGAACCTCTTTCAAGCCATATGCCTGATATTACTTAAAGTTTCATAAAAGGAAGACCACACCTTAGTTCAGAAAATATATTAAAGGTGTGTGGTCAGAGTGTGCATATATTCCATTCCTGAGCCTGACTAGTTCTATTTCTAACGTAGGATTTTATAAAATGTCTCATGGCTTATAAAACATGAACCTGACAGCATGCGGATTTTATGCATTTTCAACAAAGTTG
>NW_025146762.1:0-1315 GCF_004010195.1 Chiloscyllium plagiosum | reverse complement strand
TAGGGTGGTCAGGGAGATCCTTTTTCCAAGAATGGTGACAGTGAGCATGAGGGGGCATAGCTTTACATTGAGGGGAGATAGATATAGGACAGATGTCAGAGGTAGTTTCTTTACTCAGAGAGTAGTAAGGGTATGGAATGCTTTGCCTGCAACGGTAGTAGATTTGCCAACTTTAAGTACATTTAAGTCGTCATTGGACAAGCATATGGACGTACATGGAGTAGTGTAGGTTAAATGGGCTTCAGATTGGTATGACAGGGCAGCACAACATCGAGGGCCAAAGGGCCTGTACTGCGCTGTAATGTTCTATGTTCTAGACCCAACAACAAGATGATACAAACCCTTCGTCCCCGGACTGGTCTGTGGTCGTGACGGGAAATGAAAAGTCAAACCTGTGGCTCAGCTCAACAGAAGAAAAGCACAAACTCATCAACAGAGCGAGAGCCACCACCACCAGCCTCCAGCAGAGTCTCACCCTGTCTGACTGAAACACCAAGGTCTGCATTCAACTATCGCCAGGAGCTGATTCCCAGTAGGAATCTGAGTGAACAGCTCTGCACTGACATTGTGTGTCAACTTACTGATTGGCATCACCAGATCTCTCCTTCAAATATTAGAGTCTAAACTCCGACACCAGTTGAATCCACAAGACAAGCCGCGTAGTTGTTGGGAGCCATTTTGTAAGACACCTCCTGTCTGTTATAAAGAGAGAGTCCGGTTTTCTTCAATCAATACCCCACTTTCTAAACACACAGTCCCATCAGGAGGTGCCAGCAATGACATTTTGTTTAATGATTGTTGACACACCATGATTTTGAATCTCTTGATTAAAGCTGCCTCGAACCTCCTGTGGTCTAAGGAGAGCTGTCCCACTCTCGACCATAGATAGATCCAAAAAACCTGCCTTCTCCAAAGCTTCGACACTTTTCGATCCTCTCGATCCTCAGTAAAGTGATGGACGGTGTCAGTAACAGAGCTACCAAGCAGCAACTGCTCAGCAATAACCTGCTCAGTGACGCCCAGTTTGGGTTCCCCCAGGGTCACTCAGCTCCTGACCTCATTCCAGCCTTGGGTCAAACATGGACAAAAGAGCTGGATTCCAGAGGGAGGGGAGGGGAGAGGGACAGACCCTGACATCAGGGCTGGATTCGACCGAGTGTGGCATCAAGGAGCCTGAGCAAAACTGGAATCAAGGGGTATCGGGGGGCAAACACTCCACTGGTTGGAGTCAGACCTGACACATAGGAAGATGGTCATGGTTGTTGGAGGTCAGTCACCTCAGCTCAGCTCCAGGACATCTCTGCAGGAGTCCCTC
>NW_025146761.1:0-1315 GCF_004010195.1 Chiloscyllium plagiosum | reverse complement strand
AATCAGCTGAAAATGTTAATGCCGAGGTATATCTCTATGGATCACCCACAGAGATATCCAGGGACTGAGAGGATTGATGTCCAACAGCCACATTGTGTTCTGAATGATCCAACCAGTGGAGAGATTACTACTGATTCACATTAAATACGAATCTTGGCAGGGCCAGTCACTCTGACGCTGTGTTCATATCTTTTGTTCATGTCAATAGGCCAAGGTATGTGTGGGGAATGTTTCCTTCTCTGAGAGGATAGTGACTGTTGGGGCCTCTCTATCCTAGACAACTGCATCACTGAAATGTTTGGGAGGGGTTGAGGAGGGTGTCAATGGATTTTGAGAGAGTTGAGGACCACAAAAAATTTGCATGAAAGAGAAATGTCATCCTACAGCAGATCGTCCCTGACCGTACTGAAGGGAAGGGCAGGCTTGAGGAGCTAAATAGCCTCGTGTTATTCCAGTGTACCCCAGAGAACAGTCAGTGTGTGACCTGTTCCATTTCCTGTGTTACTGACCTGAAGTCGCTGAATAAACTGATCCTGTTGCTGCATAACAGATTACTGATGCTGCATCATCTACTCTGGGTCCAGTGTTATAAGCTCGAGGGGTTGATTGGCCTCCTGTAACTGTATGTCAGACTCCAGGCGCTGAAAAACCTTTTTTTTGTCCTGGTGTAACTGAAATCCATATAGACTAAATCTACCTCCCGAGAAGAGTGAACACTGCAAATTCTGGAGATCAGAGTTGACAAGTATGGCACTGCAAAAGCATGGCAGATCCGAGGAACAGGAGAATCGATGTTTTGGTCATTCGTGTTGAATGGCTTATGCCTGAAACATCGATTCTCCTGTTCCTGCCTGAACTGCTGTGCTTTTCCAGCGCCACACTTTTTGACGTCTACCGCTCCGACTTAGTCAACGTTCCTGCTCATGTCATCAAATAACTTTAAGAAATTTGTCAAGCATGATCTCCCACGTACAAAGCCATTCTCAATATTCCTAATCAAACCCTGTCTTTTCAAATTAATGTACATCTTATCCTTCAGAATTTTCTCAAGTAACGTACCTACTACAGATGTTAAACTGACTGGTACATAGCTACAAGACATTTATTTCTAGTCCTTCTTAAATAAGGGCACAATAGTTGCTAACCTCCAGTCTTCCTGGATCTCAACTATGGTTAATGATGATCATACTTCTCAGCCAGGTTCCCCATAATTTCTTCTCTAGCCCCTGACAGTGTTCTTGGATATATCTGGTAAGGAACGTGAGATTTATCCAAACTCAAATATTCTAGTACGTCCAATTCCTCCTCCTACTGT
>NW_025146760.1:0-1315 GCF_004010195.1 Chiloscyllium plagiosum | reverse complement strand
ACATCAACCAAAGGTAAAGTAGGCATGGTTTATAACCTTATTCATGTTTATCTTGGTCCTCAATCTACCAGCAGTAGCCTCGGAAACGTTCTAAAATTCACCAATCATTATGTTATTAACACTGTGTTGGGAACTATCTTTTTCCCCCATGTACACATGTACATCGAGAATGTCAGTTCACTCCCTGCAATGGTACTGTGTACAAAGCGACAACGTAATGTCCTGAAGTTCAAGGTGGGAACTGAGAAAGACAATGCATGGGAGTGGGACGACATTGAATTGTGGAACATATGAATGTTTCATTCCAAACGCGCAGCCATTTCCCGCTGAATCAATTCCAAACTCAGCGTGAAATAGTGAACAAATGATTGCTGACGGTACAAATTTCCATCTGTTTCTTCACTTCACATTTATTATTTCATATTTGCTGTTCGTGTAATTATTCAATATCCTGCTGATGTAAACATTCAAATCCTTACTTTGCAGCATCAACAACAACAGCACCAACAACAACCTTGACCTCAACAACAGGTACCAAATGAACAAAACCAACTGAATCATTTTCGATTCATCTCAACAAATTCATTGTAATTACATTTAAGGAACGTACTGAAACTCGGAATCTCGAGTTCTTCACGCAAGGGCATAGCGTTTTTTCCTAACGATAATGATTGTACTCTCATCCCGTGGAAACTGGCTGTTACACTCACAAAGATGTAAGTGAATACCTGGCCCAAGTTGTGTTGTATTCATTCATTGGAGATTTAAATTAAACTGGGAGATGCGGGAAACGTGAACATGTGAGATGCTGCAACACATAAATTAGATGAAGTTCTACGGAACATTGAACATTCTATGAATCTAATTGTTTCTGTCTGGGATGGTATCACAGAATCCCTCGGTGTGGAAACAGGATATTTGGCTCAACGGGTTCACGCCGAACCTCCGTAGAGCATCCGACCCAGACGTGTTCCCATATCGTATTGCTCCACATTGACACTCCCTAACACATACCCAAACACTATGGGCACCTTAGCTGGCCCCATTCACCAAACCTGTACATCTTCGGACTGTGGGAGGAAACCAACGCAGACACAGGGAGAATGTGTAAACTCCACATAGGCAGTCGCCCGAAGCTTGTTTCAAACCCAGGTCCATAACGCTGTAAAGCTGCAGTACTAACCACTGAGCCACCTTGCTACCCATGCAGTCTCCAACACTTGAACACAATGTCAGATCTTGGGTCTTTTACTCAGGAATATCCTGGATGTTTTCTCTGGACGTGATACCTACTTCATGCTTGTTCTAACTCTGT
>NW_025146759.1:0-1315 GCF_004010195.1 Chiloscyllium plagiosum | reverse complement strand
ATTCTTCTATGTTCTATGTTCTATGTTCTATTTATCAAGTCACCGCTCATCCAATGAGAAAAGTCTGAGCTCCCCCAATATTTTTGCATAAGCCATCCCCTTCAGTCCAGGCAACATCCTGGTAAATCTCCCCTGTACCCTCTCTAAAGCTTCCACATCCTTCCTAAAATGAGGCGACCAGAACTGAACACAATATTCCAAGAATGGTCTAACCAGGGCTCTATAGAGCTGCAGCATAACCTCATGGCTTTTAAACTCAATCCCCCTGTTAATAAAAACCAAAACACTTCTTAACAACCCTATCAACTTAGAGTCAGAAAAATTAGGCATTTTTAAGCAATTCTTAGATAGGCACATGGAAGATTGTAAAATGTAGGGTATGTAGGTTAGTTTGATCTGAGAGTGGGATTAAGGGCTGGCACAACATCAAGGGCCAAAGGGCCTGTACTGCACTGTTCTATGTTAAATTAGATTAGATTACATTACTTACAGTATGGAAACAGGCCCTTCGGCCCAACAAGTCCACACCGACCCTCCAAAGAGCAACCCACCCAGACCCATTCCCCCCTTCACCTAACACTACAGGCAATTTAGCATGGCCAATTCACCTAACCTGCACATTTTTGGACTGTGGAAGGAAACTGGAGCACCCGGAGGAAACCAACTCAGACACGGGGAGAATGTGCAAACTCCACACAGTCAGTCGCCTGAGGAATTGAACCCGGGTCTCTGGTGCTGTGAGGCAGCAGTGCTTACCACTGTGCCACAGTGCTGCCCTATTCTATGTTCCAACTCAGGTGGAAACTTTGAGGGATCTATGGACATAGACCCCAAGATCCCTCTGTTCCTCCACCATGCCAAGAATCCTGCTTTTAACCCTGTAATCTGCTTTCAAATTTAATCTTCCAAAATGAATCTCTTCACACTTTTCCAGGCTGAACTCCATCTGCCACTCCTCAGCCCAGTTCTCCATCCTGTCAATGTCCCTTTGCAAACTACAATGGCCCTCCACACTATCCACAACTCCACCAGCCTTCGTATCATTGGCAAACTTACAAACCCACCCTTCCACTTCCTCATCCAAGACATTTATAAGCATCACAAAGAGCAGAGATCCCAGAGGATAGTGGGCTAGTGGAGGTTAGGTGGGCTTGGATCGGCGCAACATCGAGGGCCGAAGGGCCTGTACTGCGCTGTATTCTTCTATGTTCTATGTTCTATAACAGATCCCTGTGGAACACCACTGGTCACCGAGCTCCAGGCTGAATATTTTCCATCTACTAGCACCCTCTATCTTCCGTGGGCCAGCCAATTC
>NW_025146758.1:0-1315 GCF_004010195.1 Chiloscyllium plagiosum | reverse complement strand
TGATTTAAAAAGTAATCATGGTTCAAAACCACTGAGCATTTTCAAGTTTCCTTTTGTGGATTTTTCTGCGAAGATGCTCTCCAGGTTTTCCTCGATGTTCTGCCATGCAAACACATTTCCAGGAAGGTACATTTCTAGTATCTCTTGAGCTGGACGTCTCTGACGCAGTCCTCGCTGTTGAAAATGTCCTGATTTATACCCCAAAACATCGGATTATTTCAGTGGCTTTAATATTATCAAAATGTGAAGTTCACACCTGATTTTGATTTCGGATCTTGATTCATAATTTAAGCTGATGGCAAACCAGCTCTGCTGGCTGTTTCGAACAAATGCCACATTGTTCCCTTGGTCAGAACAGGTTGTTCTGTGTCCTTGCAAGCTTTTCAACTCTTCTTTTTCACACCACGTTCATAACAATGCACTAGTCCAGGGTCTGGAGTTTTATACGCCTTTTACATTTTCTGAGATGTCCAGCAATTATTTTCCTGTAATATGAAATGTTTATCAGTATGTCTAACATATCCTTGGCGAACAAAATTCCCAAACTGAGCTGTTCCACCTTGCTTGAATCCCTCTAAATACTTTCTCTTCGTCTAAACGTCCAAATGTCTTATAAAATAATGTAGCAGTACCTCTAGGTACCAGTTGCTCTAGCAGTTGATTCAATGTGCAAGCCATCCTCTGTGTGAAAAGGATGTCTTGTCATTCGGTGTAAATCTTATGAGGTCTGGACTCCCGGATCCAAGGGAAAACTAACTTTGCTGTTCGCCTTATCGAGAACACTCTTGATTTTATGAATCTCTATAAAGTCATCTTCGACCTCCGATGCTGCAGGACGAGAAGGCAAAGCCTGCTCGTTGTATTAAAAATCCAGTCCTGAGAACATGTAGACATTAACTGCATTTCTCTGCACTTGGACCATATCATTCTCATCCTTCGCTATCCATGTACTTGTCCAAACGCCTTTTAAATGTTCTTCATGTACACTCAAAAACTTCTGCTATCATTTCATTACATGCATGTCGCTCATATTGGTGTCAACCACAAACCGATGATCCCTGCCTTCCATATTGTCATCTAAAACATTTACATCAGTCACAAACAAAGGAGCCATCACTGATCCCTGTGGAAAACTGCCGGTCACAAGCCTCCAGTCTGACAAACAATACACCAAAACCTCACCCTTTCTTTTGTTGTTAATTGAATTTTGTATCCAATTTGCAAACTCACTGTGAATCACATCTGATCTAACTTTACTCGTTAGTCTTCCATGTTGCATCGTGTTAAACGCTTTCCTAAAGCCTAAGTAAGCAAA
>NW_025146757.1:0-1315 GCF_004010195.1 Chiloscyllium plagiosum | reverse complement strand
TCTTCTTTGTTATTTCATCAAAAAACTCAATCATGTTTGTGAGACCTGATTTCCCATGCACAAAGCCATGTCGACTATGCTGAATCAGTCCTTTCCTTTTCAAATACATGTACATCCTGTCCCTCAGGATTCCCACCAAAAACTTGCCCACCACCGAGGTTCACTGGTCTATCGTTCCCTGGCTTGTCCTTACCACACTTCGTAAACAGTGGCACCACGTTTGCCAACCTCCAGTCTTCCGGCACCTCACCTGTGACTATCGATGATACAAATATCTCAGCAAGAGGCCTAGCAATTACTTCCCTATGTTCCCACTAATGCTTAGGGCATTTAAATGATCTTTAGATAAATAGATGGATGAAAGTGGGTTAGTGTGGGATAGATGAGCTTCAGATTTGTTTAGCGGGTCAGCACAACATCGAGGGCTGAAGGGCTTGTCCCGTGCTGTCATTTTCTATGTTCTATAACAGACAGACAGCCCTGTTCCTGAGAGTCCCTCCTCATGGGGTTCCCATTGGTTCCAGTTTCCCAGTGTCTGAGGTTGGGAGTGTGTCCACATTACAGCCTGTGATGGTGCAGTGTGGAGAACACAACCTGCTGGTCAGGGCCCAGCTGGATTGATTTTGAACCATGCACATGATTAAAGCTGCTGACCTGACCCTGGGGACAGCAGGGTGTCAGCTAATCAGATTCTACCCTGAAAACTACACTGTCCTCTTTGACTATGAGCTGCATGAGTGTGACAGCAGATTGCAGCTAATGGGAGTTCTCCACACTTGGTGGAAGCTTGGGCTGTAGATTGTTCGTGCCTGTAACCATGGATGGATTGGTATCGATATTGAGGCAGAATGGTATCCTGCTTTAGCAGCCCACAGACTGGCTTGGGCTTCGGTTCTGGTTTGGACTTTGTTTTAACTGCTCTCTGTCCAGATTCTTGTGCTGACATCCCCATTGGTTTGGTTCTCAAATTGGGTTTTTTTTCAGCTCCATTCCCCTGAGTCTAATCCTCGATTGGAGTGTGAACAGGACCAAATGTTGCAGGTACAGATGTATTATCGAACTGAGATGGGAACGCTGTAGGGATTTGTTTCCTGACGTAATTCCCATTTCCCTTGCCTTTGGAATAACCTGGGTTAAAATTGTTCCACTTCGTTTCCCATTGACCTGAATGTGTCCTCCTTTCATTTCCTTCCGCCAATAACCAATCCTGACCGTGTGCTCATCTCTCTTCTCCACTGTCTGGGTGGGAGACTCACACCAATAACATCACCGGGCCATTCATCCCTGCCAAGACTGTCCCTGTTCAACAATGTTC
>NW_025146756.1:0-1314 GCF_004010195.1 Chiloscyllium plagiosum | reverse complement strand
AATGCAGGGTTAAAGGCAGGATCCTTTGCAGTGCGGAGGAACAGACGGATCTTGAGTTCCAAGTCCCTAGATCCCTCAAAGTTGCCACCCGAGCTGATCGGCTTGTTAAGAAGAAATATATTGTGTGGGATTTCATTAGTTTGTGGAATGAGTTTTAAATCTGTGAGGTTATGCTTCAGCTCTATAGAGCCCTGGTTAGACCCCACTTGGAATATTGTGTTTAGTTTGGATCCCCTCATTACAGGAAGGATTTGGAAGCCTTAGAGAGGGTAAAGAGGAGGGTATAGACAGGATGCTGTCTATAATGGAGGGCATGTATTATGAAGAAAGGTTGAGGGAGCTAAGGCTTTTCTCATTAGAATGAAGAAGGGTGAGGGGTGACTTGGCAGAGGTGAACAAGGTGAGGGGAAGCATAGTTAGAGTGAATAGAGAGAGTTTTTTTTTACCCTGACATAAATAGCTATTACAAGGGGGTATAATTCTCAGGTGATTAGCGGATGGTTAAGGGGAGATTTCAGAGGTAGGTTCGTTACATACAGATTGGTGGTTGAGTGGAGTGCACTGCCAGCAGTGGCAGTAAAATTAGATGCATTAGGGACACTTAATATACTTCTGGATAGGCACGTAGATGATAATAAAATGAAGAGTATGGAAGTTAGAGTCATAGAGATGTACAACATGGAAACAGACACTTCAGTCCAACCCGTCCATGCCGACCAGATATCCCAACCCAATCTAGTCCCACCTGCCAGCACCCGGTCCATATTACTCCAAACCCCATCCTATTCATATACCCATCCAAATACCTCTTAAATGTTGCAATTGTACCAGCCTCCACCACTTCCTCTGGCAGCTCATTCCAGACATGTACTACCCTCTGCATGAAACAGTTGCCCCTTAGTCTCTTTTATATCTTTCCCCTCTCATCCTAAACCTATGCCCTCGAGTTCTGGACTTCCCAACCCCAGGGAAAAGACTTTATCTATTTACCCTATCCATACCCCTCATAATTTTGGAAACCTCTGTAAGGTCACCCCTCAGCCTCCAACGCTGCAGGGAAAACAGCCCCAGCCTGTTCAGCCTCTCCATGTGGCTCAGATCCTCCAACCCCGGCAACATCCTTGTTAATCTCTTCTGAACCCCTTCAAGTTTCCCAACATCTTTCTGATAGTAAGGAGACCAAAATTGCATGCAATATTACAACAGTGGCCTAACCAATGTGTTGTACAGTCACAACATGACCTCCCAACTCCTGTACTCAATACTCTGACCAAAAAAGCCAACGCATACCAAACGCCTTCCTCACTATCCTCT
>NW_025146755.1:0-1314 GCF_004010195.1 Chiloscyllium plagiosum | reverse complement strand
CACCAAAAGACATGACGCACTATTACTATGTTCATATATACAGACAAAGAAGGGCACCACTTTGACTGGGACAAAGCACACAAACATACTAATACACGCAAGGACCTTCTTAGAGGAATGGTATTCTATCCAGAAGTCCATCAATAAACGCATCAATGTATGTCCTGTCTACATTTTCTTGTGAAAATAACCGGAAATGGCATCACCCACTTTAATAAACCAAGGCCTATGAATAGAGAATACCACCAGCACTTCAGCAGATACTCTCACTGATGATGTCACCTAGTCATGGTGACGAAACTTCTGAAAACATACCTTCAAGCTCAGCGAGCTAACTTGCACACATATAAATTGTTATTTTTTGTTTATTAGTGGAATTTAGGAGTTCTCTGTCGCTCACGTTTTGACAGATTATGATGTGAGGTGAGCTTTTCTAGGTGTGTGGTTTTAATTAACAGAGGGGTTCGACATTGATGTCATAACAGTTTGGGGCCTTGCCATGTGGCACTTGGACCGACTTGAACAGATTTGAGATACAACAGGTCCCAGCAAATTCCAACTCATTGCAATTCGTGAATTTGATCTTCAAATAAAACCAGTGGGAAAAATCGTTTAATTTTGTTACTTGTGGTTGGTTAAATGAAAAGTGAGGGAAATGGCTTTTAACATTTCTAAAGAGGTTCCCAAATTTTCCAAGGAAGTTCAGAAAGACAGAAGGAGGACATATTTTAGAATTAGCTGATAGGTTGGAATTGGGTTTAACCAGGGAGAAAAGAGAAGTAGCAATTGTAATGGAGTTTGTCAAGCACTTTGATGTATCAGAGAAATAGGCAACTGCAGTAGAGTTATAAAAAACTTAAATTGCAAATGCGGCAACTGGAGTTAGAAGATAAATAAAGGGATAGAAACAGAGAGAGACGAAAGAGAAAGAGAGGAAAAAGAAAGAGAGGGGATTTGAAATTCAGAAGTTTGGAATTAGACAAGAAAGAAAAAAAAACAGGATGGAGATGAAGGGAGAACGTACAACTAGGTTAGTAACTTGCCATATTTCGGTGAGAAAAATGTCAAAACCTTTTTTATTTCATTTGAAAAAATGGCTAGGCAGATGACATGTCCAGTGAACTTGTGGGTAATGCTAGTTCAGACTAAGTTGGTGGGCACAGCTGGTGAGGTATGTGCAGCGCTGTCAAATGAGGGATCAACAGATTATCAAGATGTCAAATTGGCTATTTTGATTGGTTATGAATTGGTACTAGAAGCATATAGACAGAAGTTCAGAAAGGTAGAGACTGAACCAGGTCAGACTTATATTGA
>NW_025146754.1:0-1314 GCF_004010195.1 Chiloscyllium plagiosum | reverse complement strand
CTCACTAGCCTGTTCATCCAGAATTTAATGCCAATGGCAGGGAAAAGCATCTGAACGCTTAATATTCGTTCAGGAAGGAAATCAGTGGTAGACAGCTGGTTGACTTTAAACTGCCCTTTGTATTAGTCTAGCAAGGCACTCAGCTCAAGGGCAGCTCGGGGGTGGGCATGAAATGCTGGCCAGCCAAAGACAGCAAAATCCTACGAGTGAATTAAAAACAACATTGTTGGGACCAGTGTCCTTGCCAATCATGTTGGTAGGTTTATGGACAGGGCTTTAAGCTAACATGGAGGATGCAGGGACAGGGTTCAGGTGAAAGGAGTGTTCTATGTTCTATGTTCTAGAACAGCATGGGGATGTGACTGAAGACAAGCAGAAAGGAACAGGATGGGACAGAGTTTAACTAAAACTGTACGTCAGGACATTGTGGGAAAGACTAAATTATATATATTTTTTGGAATTGCCAACGTATCTGCAATAAGGTAATAGACTTGTGGCACAGAGATAAATGGGATCTAGTCAGCAGAGAGATGTGGTTACAGGGTGAACAAAAGGTGGAACATAAATATACAATGGATCTCAGGCAGAATGGGAGTACAGGATGGGTAACCCTGACAGTAATCAATAACAAGGGCATTACAGAGAAAGCATTTGGCCTCAGATGATGTGACTGAATCAGCCTGAATGTGAATTCTGGGTCCCATGTGTCACAAACACAAGCAGAAGTACTTTGGTTTTCGGCTGCCTAGCAGCATTTCATTGTTCCTCCCTGCATTAAACAGGAATTCATTGGAATTTGTAACAAAGGCATTATGATAGTTTTAGGAGACTTCAATCTTTGTATGATCTGGGACAGTCACACTGGCAAGAGTGATATTATCAGAGCTCCTCTTTGAATGTTTTTTTGTCAGCGTTTCTTTGAATAACATATTGTGCAGATGGCGAGGGATGTCATGATCTCAGATTGACTGTTGAGTGATGAAGCTGAGTGAAGGTGTGATGTAACACGGAGATTGCAATATAGTGGAATTCAAAGAGATTATTAAGTTTTCAAATGACCATAAAGCACACCCGAGCGTCAGAAACAAAGCCAATTACATGAGTTTGAGAGGAGAACTGACCAAGGTAAACAGAGGAAACAGACTGAAATGGCAGGCTATAAATGAACAGTGGAAAACAACAAGTCATAAAGTGATAGAGATGTACAGCAGAGAAACAGATCCCTCGGTCCAATTCGTCCACGCCAACCAGGTATCATAACCATTCTAGTTCCATTTACTGGCACTTATCACACTAAATCCTTCCTATTCATAT
>NW_025146753.1:0-1314 GCF_004010195.1 Chiloscyllium plagiosum | reverse complement strand
GATCCCACAAGCAGCAATCTAACCCCACACACAGGGTTGACTTATTTGTGTCAAATCCCAACGCCCCAGTTACCTTAGCCCCAGGCTTCAAACCTGTTGAAAAACGACAAGGCCCCAATCTGACAGGACCCGGTTAACCAGAGGTCCCGGTAATAGCCATGCCCCTCTCCCCAGAGAGAGGAGATTAAAACTCGGGGTCATACACAGACAAACCTCACCTGGGCCCCACAGGCTGCAGCCTGTCACACAGGCCTCAGGACTGCCTTCCCCCCTCTGGAGGAAGCTCTTGTCTGAAGGTTTCCTGCTCCCAAACACACACTTTTCAAATCCTCAGCTGGCCAGGAAGATCCCTTTGGGAGGAAAGTGGCAGAGCAGGAAAGTCTTTCACAGGGAGATAGCACAGCAAGATCCCACCCTTTCCCCTCTCAGTGAGACAGACAATGAAATGATGGGTTAGCTGATTAAAACCACTCACTGCCTGCAACGGTGGCATTAGGGCAATTGACGCACAGCAAGATCCCACAAGTGAGTGCTGCAGAAGCTCGATAATCTGATAGTTTTTATTTCCAGTTTAATTATTTCCTGTCACCCCAGAATCCAATATTGCAGCTATTCCCCAATCTCACACTGCCCCCTCCTCTCTCTTGCTCTCACCATTCTCCATGTCTTTCTCTCACTCTCTGTCTCTCGGTGTCCAATTCGGTCATCCTGACCTCTCTATGACCCACGTTCCTCTGAGAGGGTGACAATCCTTTCCAGAGGGTCAGATATTTTGGGTTAGAGTTCCCTCCCGAGGAGTCCACTCTCCCAGATCCTGGGGGTCTCACCTGTTTGTGTCACCGATGCCCCGGTGACTTTAACCCCAGGCTTCGAACCCGTGATCTGACAGGCCCCAGTTACCCAGAGGCCCCGACAAACCAGACTCTCACCCCCCACCCCCAGAGGAGATGAAACCTCGGGGGGTGGGGGGTGAAGAAACAGACCCCCACTCACCTGGGTCCCACGGGCTGCAGCCTGGCCAACAGGCCTCAGGCCTGTGCTCCCTGCCCTCTGGAGGTTGTTCTTGTCCAAGGCTTTCCTGGCCCCACCCCAGGCATTTTGGATCTTCACTTTTCTGCTTTTCCAACAAAATTTCCTCGGGATAAAAGAAAGAAGAGATGAGTTGGTGGGGTTTTGGGGGGGGGGGGGGGGGAGCGAGAGCAGTGTGATGCAAAATTACACAGCAAGATCCCAGGTTAAACACAATCCCATCAACTCCCTTCTCCCACCCCCAATGCATTTCTTAACCTCACAGCAACATCAAAATACAAACAA
>NW_025146752.1:0-1314 GCF_004010195.1 Chiloscyllium plagiosum | reverse complement strand
GCTGTTCCCTGTATTATACACGGGGACTGCATTTCCCTGTATTATACACAGTTGCTGCTGTTCCCTGTATTATGCACACGTGCTGCTGTCCCCTGTATTATACACACGTGCTGCTGTTCCCTGTATTATACACGGGGACTGCTGTTCCCTGTATTACACTCGGGGACTGCTGTTCCCTGTATTATACACAGGTGCTGCTGTTCACTGTATTATAAACGGGGACTGCTGTTCCCTGTATTATACACGTGTGCTGATGTTCCCGGTATTATACACAGGTGCTGCTGTTCCCTGTATTATACACGGGGAATGCTGTTCCCTGTATTATACACAGGGGCGGCTGTTCCCTGTATTATACACGGGGAATGCTGTTCCCTGTATTATACACAGGTGCTGCTGTTCCCTTTATTATACACGGGGACTGCTGTTCCCTGTATTATACACGGGGACTGCTGTTCCCTGTATGATACACTGGTGCTGCTGTTCCCTGTATTATACACGGTGACTGCTGTTCTCTGTATTATCCACAGGGACTGCTGTTCCCTGTATTATACACTGGGACTGCTGTTCTCTGTACTATACACGGGTGCTGCTGTTCCCTGTATTAGACACAGGGACGTCTTTTCCCTGTATTATACACGCGGACTGCTGTTCCCTCTATTATACACAGGTGCTGCTGTTCCCTGTATTATGCACGGGGACTGCTGTTCCCTGTATTATACACGGGGACTCAGTTCCCTGTATTATACACAGTTGCTGCTGTTCCCTGTATTATACAGAGGTGCTGCTGATGCCTGTATTATACACACGTGCTGCTGTTCCCTGTATTATACACGGGGACTGCTGTTCCCTGTATTACACTCGGGGACTGCTGTTCCATGTATTATACACAGTTGTTGCTGTTCACTGTATTATACATAGGTGCTGCTGTTCCCTGTGTTATACACAGGGACTGCTCTTCCCTGTATTATACACGGGGACTGCTGTTACCTGTTTTATACACAGGGACTGCTGTTCTCTGTACTATACACAGGTGCTGCTGTTCTCTCTATTATACACAGATGCTGTTGTTCCCTGTATTATACACTGGGACTGCTGTTCTCTGTACTATACACAGGTGCTGCTGTTCCCTGTATTAGACACAGGGACGTCTTTTCCCTGTATTATACACGCGGACTGCTGTTCCCTCTATTATACACAGGTGCTGCTGTTCCCTGTATTATGCACAGGGACTGCTGTTCCCTGTATTATACACGGGGAGTGCTGTTCCCTGTATTATACATGGGTGCTGCTGTTCCCTGCATTATACAAACGTGC
>NW_025146751.1:0-1314 GCF_004010195.1 Chiloscyllium plagiosum | reverse complement strand
GTCTCTGACACCGAGTATTCAGAATGGGACTGTATGTGTGTGTCTGTCTGACACTGGGTATTCAGAATGGGACTGTGTGTGTGTGTCTGACACTGGGTATTCCTTATGAGACTATGTGTGTTTGACACTGGGTATTCAGTATGGGATTGTGTGTGTGTATCTGTCTGACACTGCGTATTCAGTGTGGGACTGTATGTGTCTGACACTGGGTATTCAGTATGGGACTGTGTGTGTGTCTCTGACACTGGGTATTCAGTATGGGACTGTGTGTGTCTGACACTGGGTATTCAGTATGGGACTTTGTGTGTGTGTGTGTGTGTCTGACACGGGGTATTCAGTATGGGACTGTGTGTGTGTGTCTGACACCGGATATTCAGTATGGGACTGTGTCTATGTGTCTGACACTGGGCATTCAGTATGGGACTATGTGTGTGGGTGTGTGTCTGACCCTGGGTATTCAGTATGGGACTGTGAGTATGTGTGCCTGACACTTGATATTCAGTATGGGACTGTGTGTATGCGTCCCTGACACTGGGTATTCAGTATTGGACTGTGTGTGTCTGACACTGGGTATTCAGTATGGGACTCTGTGTGTCTGACACTGGGTATTCAGTATGGGAATATGTGTGTGTCTCTGACACTGGGTATTCAGTATTGGACTGTGTGTGTCTGACACTGGGTATTCAGTATGGGACTGTGTGTGTGTCTCTGACATTGGGTATTCAGTATGGGACTGTGTGTGCCTGACACTGGGTATTCAGTATGGGACTGTGTCTATGTGTCTGACACTGGGTATTCAGTATGGGGCTATGTGTGTGGGTGTGTGTCTGACACTGGGTATTCAGTATGGGACTGTGTGTATGTGTGTCTGACACTTGATATTCAGGATGGGACTGTGTGAATGCGTCCCTGACACTGGGTATTCAGTATTGGACTGTGTGTGTCTGACACTGGGTATTCAGTATGGGACTCTGTGTGTCTGACACTGGGTATTCAGTATGGGAATATGTGTGTGTCTCTGACACTGGGTATTCAGTATTGGACTGTGTGTGTCTGACATTGGGTATTCAGTATGGGACTGTGTGTGTGTCTCTGACACTGGGTATTCAGTATGGGACTGTGTGTGTCTGACACTGGGTATTCAGTATGGGACTTTGTGTGTGTGTGTCAGACACTGGGTATTCAGAATGGGACTGTGTGTGTGTGTCTGACACCGGATATTCAGTATGGGACTGTGTCTATGTGTCTGACACTGGGTATTCAGTATGGGACTATGTGTGCGGGTGTGTGTCTGACACTGGGTATTCAGAATGG
>NW_025146750.1:0-1314 GCF_004010195.1 Chiloscyllium plagiosum | reverse complement strand
GTTCTCTCTTCCAGCCTCACTTTCCCTTCATTCCTATATAGACCTTGACCTCGAGCTATCTCACTTTTGAAACCCTCCTACTTGCCCGGGATCCCTTTACCTGGAAACAAACTACTCCAATCATCTCCTCCAATCCCCTGTCTAATTCCAACAAAATACACCTTGCCCAAATTTATAACTTAAATCTGTGGACCAATTTTGTCCCTACCATAACTATTTTAACATTATTACATCTCTCGTCACTTTTCCCAAAGTGAACCCCCACTTTACCTCCGTCACCTATCCTGCCCTATTTCCCAACAGTAGGTCGAGTTTGTCCCTTCTCGAGTAGGATACTCTATATATTGTTTGTGAAAGCTTTCCTGAACACACTTAACAAATTACGTTCCATCTAAGTTCTTAACCATCTGGAATTCCTCGTCAATGTTAGGAAAATTAAAATCACCTATTATAAAAACCCTGAATGTCTCGCCAGTCTCCTTAGATATTTGTTCCTCTAATTCCCATTGATTATTTGGAGGCTTATAGTGCAACCACTATAACATTACTACCCCCTCTTACATCTTTGCACCGTTAACAAAACCTCATTGGATATTATCTCAGTTATTTCAACTTTAAATACTAGACTGATATGCGCCTTAATCAGAACTATTGGTATTTAAATTGATTCCATTTATGTCTCTTCCTCGCAGTGATTTTCACATTCGCAGCACCCCCTGTCAAGGTACAGTGCAGATATGTAGCTGTAAATGGATGGGAACTGTAAATTCTGTTATTTCCAGCATTGGTTACATTTTTCACCACACTGGGCAGTGATCTAACACACTGTTACCAAACAATGAAACAGCCAGGGTTTATATTTGAATGGACCAGTGTGGACTGCACAGCTCCCCACACTGAACATTTAGTCCAGGATTATAGATCAAGCATTGGTGTGAGCTGCACAGAGCTTCACTCTGGACATTGCTGGGTTGCATACAGCTGTACACTAGCCGGATCTACGCAGTGCTCCATCCTGAATATGTAATGGATGGGCTGGTTATGTGAGTTGGATTGCGAATGTGAGAGTACTAAACATCTGACAATAACTTTATTTTGTGTTTTCATTCTTGTCATTGGACCCCTCAAATCCTGACTCATCCGGTTCGACCCATACTTGTGGATGAGTCATGTTGAATTTTGTTGCAGCATGTGAATCTGCAACATGACCAACAAATGGAGCAGAGGCTACAGAGAGGAGAGTCTCCGTAAAATGGAATGAGGGAATAACAATCAGATCAACCATGGTCTTTGTGAATGGTGGGGCAGGATTGA
>NW_025146749.1:0-1314 GCF_004010195.1 Chiloscyllium plagiosum | reverse complement strand
TTAAAATTTGTGTGTCAGTGCAATGATTGTGCGTGCATATGTGTGTGTGTCAGTGCAGTGATTGTGTGTATATGTGTGTGTCAGTGCAGTAATTGTGTGTGTATATGTGTGTGTCAGTGCGGTGATTATGTGTGTATATGTGTATTTGTCAGTGCAATGATTGTGCCTGTATGTGTGTGTGTGTCAGTGCAGTGCTTGTGTGTGTATGTATGTGTGCCAGTGCAGTGATTGTGTGTGTATGTGTGTGTGTATCAGTGTAGTGATTGTGCGTGTATATGTGTGTGTGTCAGTGCAGTGATTGTGTGTATATATGTGTGTTTGTCAGTGCAGTGATTGTGTGTGTATATGTCAGTGCAGTGATTGTGTGTGTATATATGTGAGTGTCAGTGCAGTGATTGTGTGTGCATTTGTGTGTGTCAGTGCAGTGATTGTGTGTGTATATATGTGTGTGTCAGTGCAGTCATTGTGTGTGTATATGTGTGTTTGTCATGGCAGTGATTGTGTGTGCATATATGTGTGTGTGTGTGTCAGTGCAGTGATTGTGTGTGTATCTATGTGTGTGTCAGTGCAGTTATTGTGTGTGTATAAGTGTGTTTGTCAGTGCAGTGATTGTGTGTGTATATCTGTCTGTCAGTGCCGTGATTGTGTGTGTATATATGTGTGTGTCAGTGCAGTGATTGTGTGTGTATATGTGTGTGTGTCAGTGCAGCAATTGTGTGTGTATATGTGTGTGTCAGCGCAGTGATTATGTGCGCATTTGTGTCTTTGTCAGTGCAGTGTGTGTGTGTAAATGTGTGTGTCAGTGCAGTGATTGTGTGTATATGTGTGTGTGTGTCAGAGCAATGATTGTGTGTATATATGCGTGTTTGTCAGTGCAGTGTTTGTGTGTGCAAATGTGTGTGTCAGTGCAGTGATTGTGTGTGTATATGTGTGTGTGTCAGTGCAATGATTGTGTGTGTGTGTGTCAGTGCAGTGCTTGTGTGTGTATGTGTGTGTGTCAGTGCAGTGATTGTTTGTATATGTGTATTTGTCAGTAAAGTGATTGTCTGTATATATGTGTGTATATCAGTACAGTCATTGTGTGTGTTAATGTGTGTGTGTCAGTGCAGTGATTGTGTTTGTATATGTGTGTGTGTCAGTGCAGTGATTGGATGTGTATATGTGTGTGTGTGTGTCAGTGCAGTGATTGTGTTTGTATGTGTGTGTGTATCAGTGTAGTGATTGTGTGTATCAGTGTAGTTATTGTGTGTGTATATGTGTGTTTGTCTTTGCAGTGATTGTGTATGTATATGTGTGTGTGTCAGTGCAGGGATT
>NW_025146748.1:0-1314 GCF_004010195.1 Chiloscyllium plagiosum | reverse complement strand
TCTCTCTCTCTCACACACCCTCTCGCGTTCTCCCTCTCTCTCTCTCTCTCACACACCCTCTCTCGTTCTCCCTCTCTCTCTCTCACACGCAGCCGTCGAGGAGATGGTGAATGTGACGATCGTGCAGAAGCAACAGGACGTGAGGCTTGGGGGGAGCGTGCGGCTGGCGGTCAGGATGGAGCCGGTGCCGACCAGCGGCACCGTCATCTGGCGGCACCGGGGCCTGGTGCCGGTGAAGATTGCGGAGATCACGCTGCAGACCAACACCTCGCGGGTCCACCCGGCCACACCGTACGCGGGAAGGAGTCACATCTCCGCAGACGCCAGCCTGGAGATCGGCAACTTGACCTGGGAGGACAGGGGTGAATACGCGGTGACCCTCAGCGTAGGGCCTTGGGAGCCAACCGACTCCGTTCACCTCCACGTCTTTGGTGAGTTCATGGCATCGCACCGCATTACGGGCGACAGGGGTGAACAGAGGCAGAGGAGCGATGAGGAGCGAGGGGCAGATTCTCACATCACACTCGCCACCGAAGAGCTCCAAAGCCCGGAGCGCCGGTGTGGTGACATCACAGCAAGGCACCTCACATGGTGTAAATAGCACCGCACTGTCGGAGGGTCAGTACTGAGGGAGTGCCGCACTGTCGGAGGGTCAGTGCTGAGGGAGCACTGCACTGTCAGAGGGTCAGTGCTGAGGGAGTGCCGCGCTGTCGGAGGGGTCAGTGCTGAGGGAGGGCCGCACTGTCGGAAAGTCAGTGCTGAGGGAGTGCCGCACTGTGGGAGGGTAAGAACTGAGGGAGGGACGCACGGTCGTAGGGTCAGTGCTGAGGGAGTGCTGCACTGTCGTAGGGTCAGTGCTGAGGGAGTGCCGCACTGTCGGAAAGTCAGTGCTGAGGGAGTGCCGCAGTGTGGGAGGGTCAGAACTGAGGGAGGGACGCACTGTCGTAGGGTCAGTACTGAGGGAGTGCTGCACTGTCGTAGGGTCAGTACTGAGGGAGGGCCGCACTGTGGGAGGGTCAGTACTGAGGGAGGGACGCACTGTCGTAGGGTCAGTACTGAGGGAGTGCCGCACTGTCGGAGGGTCAGTGCTGAGGGAGTGCCGCATGTCGGAGGGTCAGTACTGAGGGAGTGCCACACTGTCGGAGGGTCAGTACTGAGGGAGTGCCGCGCTGTCGCAGGGTCAGTACTGAGGGAGGGCCGCACTGTCGGAGGGTCAGTACTGAGAGAGTGCCGCACTGTCGGAGGGTCAGTACTGAGGGAGCGCCGCACTGTCGGAGGATTAGTACTGAGGGAGTGCCGCACTGTCGGAGGGTC
>NW_025146747.1:0-1314 GCF_004010195.1 Chiloscyllium plagiosum | reverse complement strand
ATCACCATCCCTGGATATGTCCTGTCCTTTCGGTAGGACCAACCAAGCAGAGATTATGGTATAGTAGTACCGAGTCCATAGGGAGTTCCCCTGGGAGTTTTCAACATTGAATCCAAACCTCATGAAGTCTATGGCTTCAGGTTACACTAGGGCAAGGAAACTTCCTGCTGATTACCCCCTGCCATCCTCTTTCATGGAGAAGTTGGCACGATTCCTTGGAAATTCCTTGGGAGATAGCTACCCCAGCAATGTTGGGAAGAGCAGAATGTGGCCTCATTGCTCAGACAGTTATCCTGCATCACAAAAACTTGAGAGCTCCAAGAATTCTAGAATTGCATCCTGTTACCATTTCTAAATGATTCCAAAGTCTTTTCGAGTTCAATTGCCTTTGATAAGAGTCCACAATTTGCCAATGACTACTTCAAACACTTTGTAAAAATTCTGGCCTGAAGATTGGCCAAACTAAATTAAACAGCAACCAGCATCTGTCAGCTATAGAAAACAGTGGAAACCAAGGTCAAAGAGGTCACAAAGGTTCAGAGGGAACCAGTTGTGACTAGTCTGAGGAATCTGTATTGAAGACACTTCGATCAGACTTTCTGGCACCTTGATTTCCAACCAGTGCCTGAGGATGTTTATACCTCCCTGGCATGACAATAGTGAAGGGGTTGGCCTGGCCTTATTGGATACTTTGAACTCCATTCATGAACCTATTGGCCAAAGGCCACAGAACATTCTGAAATTTCAAAAGCAAGTGGGATAAACACACATACCTGGAAGTCACTTCCTCAATGAAGTCTCGCAGCAGTTACTCAGACATCCAGGAAGTGTGAAATGGTCCTCATTTCCTATTTGTTTATACCGTTATGAGAATCCTTACAAGTTGTAGATGAAATATCGTGTTATGGCTATTAGCAGGAGAAAATAATCTCTTGACATAGAATACGTTAACAGCAACTATTTCAAGGAACTAAGCTGAGTTGACTGACTTGAAGGAACAGACTATTAACCAAGAAATGTGTTAAAAGCATGAGAGCCTCCTCCAAAAGCTACATTCAGGAGCACAATTAGATTTTGGTAACTGATATACTGAACTCACCTGTCAAGATCTCAAAAAGCATTGAACTGGAGCTCATTATTCCTTATTGAAGTGTTTAATTTTTCCAACAATCTTCACCTCCTTCCGTACCATAATGTGTCACTTTTATCTTGGGAGGGAGAACGTGGTCGATCAAGGGAGCTGTAGTTTACTAAAGATGTTGAACCTCTTGTCAAGAGGAAGAAGAAGGCTTATGTTCGGATGAGACGTGAAGG
>NW_025146746.1:0-1314 GCF_004010195.1 Chiloscyllium plagiosum | reverse complement strand
TTAACTGTCCTGCCTGGATTACCTTACCAAAATGCAAACATCACATTTCCCGAAATTAATCTCCATCTGCCACTCCCTGGCCCATTGCTCCATCCAATCAATTCTAATTTATAGCAAACTCTCCGTAATTCTTATTCCCTGGAAGTTCAAAATCTCCATCCCACACACTCCCTCCAATCTCACTTTGCTGAACCTAAACCTGCTGGACCTCATCCTGAAGGGTCTGGTTCATGCTGATTAACAGGTCCACACTCAGGGGAATCTAATTGAAACAAACAGAATACTCAATGGCCTGGACGAGTTGATGTTGGGAAGATGTTTCCATTGGAAGGAGAGACTAGCAGCCGAGGGCACAGCCTTAGAGTAGGGGAAGACCTTTCAGAACTGAGATTAGGAGAAATTTCTTTAGCCAGAGAGTGGTGAACTGATGGAATTCATTGCCACAGAAGGCTGTGGAGGCCAGGTAACTCAGGATATTTAACACTGAGACAGAAACAGTTCTTGAGTATCAAGGGGATCGAGGGTTACAGGGAGAAAACAGGAGAATGGGGCTGAGACACTTATCAGCCACGATTGAATGGTATGAGCAGACCCAGTGGGCTGAATGGCTTAATTTCTGCTCTTATGAATAGGAAAGGTTCAGAGATATATATAGGCCAAACAAGGTAGGACTAGTTTAGTTTGTGAATATAGTCAGCATGAAAGCAAGTATCTGTTTCTGTGCTGTACGATTCTGTAACTGTTCTTAAAACCATTTTTTCTGTTCCCTCATAACCATCCACTTCATTGTTGCTCAAAAATCAGATGAACTCAGCCTTGAATATATTCAATGACCCCCTAACCGCAGGAAGGTCCCACCCCACTTCTGAACTCAATTCCTCTTGCTAATACACCACTTGCCCTGCTGACTGCTTAGTGCACCTGTCTGACAACGGGTATTGACTGGCATAGAAAGACATTGAAACCTCTTTGTACATCCACATAACATTCCTGATGAACGGCTCTCCTGGTCCTCGGATGCTGTCTGACCCGCTGTTCTTTTCCAGGGCAACACTTGTCAACTCTGATCTCCAGCATCTGCACTCCTCACTTTCTCCATATCCCAACATGTCACCATTAAAACAATGCACCTCCTTTCTGCTTTCCACAGCAAAGGCTATATTATCACATTGTGATAATGCATTTGCCATGTATTTGCCAATTGAGACACAGATCTGGACCAACATTTCTACACAAAAAAGTGAGTACTGCAGATGCCGGAGATTAGAGTCGAGAGTGTGATGCTGGAAAAGCACGCAGGTCAGGCAGCATCTG
>NW_025146745.1:0-1314 GCF_004010195.1 Chiloscyllium plagiosum | reverse complement strand
CAACCAATTCTGAATCCAGAGAACCAAATCTCCCTGCATCCCATAGCTCCTGACTTTATGAATGAGCCTAGCGTGGGGAACCATATCAAATGACTTGTCGTACTCGAGAAAATAATATAATCCTGGAATCTGAAGATCAGCATCTGTGATTCTGCAGATTATTGGTTGTCGTGATGGTGCATAATCGTACATATGTTGCTGGTTATCTTTCCAAATTCTGGAAACTTTGGAATCATTCCTGCAGATTCTTTCATGTTGGTATTGCATCAACCCCAATGAACTATCAGAATGTATTGAAAACGATGATGTAAGTGGACGCTTAAAAATAAAATGGTCCGATTGGATGGAGTCAACACGAGTTTAACAAGACAAACATTGTTTCACAAACTCGATAGAGCTCCGTCTTTGAAAGAATTAATTGGCAGAATGCATACAATGTAAATCGTGAGGGTTTGGTATGCCGTATGATAGAGTGTGTAACTATAGATAACAAACTGGTTAGCATTCAGCATAGTTTAGTGGCCAGCAAACAAATAATAGGAATACGTAGGCCATTCTCGGGTTAGCTTGTTGTGACCAGAGTGTTTCCAAAAGGACCAGCCTTTTCCACCATACATCCCCAATCCGAATGCATGGTTTGAACTTTGTGACCAAATGTGCGATTTACAAGTTGGCTGATGATGTAAACTGAGAATGCAAGTTTCAAGGTGAGCATAAAAAGTCAATAAATGATTAATACAAGCTAAGTGCGGAGGAATAAAAGTGTGGAAAATGCAAACCAGTAAAGATATTACAGTATAGTGCCAGAAAATAATGTTGTGGTGTTTCAGTGAAGATCTCATTCATGGTGGGGGGAGCGGGGAGGAAGACAGCACTGAATAATCTATTCCTGCTTCTAATTCCTACCTTTTCGGTGTCGGTGCAGTTATCCAGCAAGATTATCCCCACAGCTCATCTTGAGCTGAGCACGTTGCATCTCACTTCAAGTAAAAGATTCTTGTTGTGCCTTTTCCGTCAGTGCATCCGGCATGGTCAGCCCTGTATTGTGGAATCAGACATGGTTAAAACTGGGGCAAATTCTCGGAAAGTGTGAACAGCATTTTGTGTCTCATTGATTTTACTGCATGGTTATTTCACTAACACCTGATTAATGCAGACACAGTCATTGTATGCCATTGTAGTAGAATTATAAACACGAGTAGAGAGCTTTCACACAATAGTACGAATTGAAAACTCGGATTCCAATTTCGAAGAAATGCATAAATCAACAGAAATGTGGAGGCAACGATCTGGTCAAATTGGAAATTTGGTCTT
>NW_025146744.1:0-1314 GCF_004010195.1 Chiloscyllium plagiosum | reverse complement strand
TTTCCTGAGCCTCCTCAAGAAGAAGAGGCGTTGCTTTGCCTTATTGACTCTTGCAACTACATGGGAAGCCAGGACAGTTTGGGGTTATCGTCACGCTGAGGGAATTGTCGCTGTCCACCCTCTCAAAGTGAGTTCCCTTGATGTAAACGGGAGCGTGCTATCCTCTTTTCTTCCTGAAATCAATCTATTTTCTTCAGTTTTACAGACATTGACAAAGAGTTTTAGAAATAATGACTAGATATTGATCAAGGCAGAATGGTAGACGTCAGTGAGGCGTTTGACAAGGATTCACCCGGTAGACTGCTTAAAAAGTTAGGTCATGTGGAATACAGACATACTTGGCCATGTGGATACAAAATTGGCTTGAATTAAGGGCGTGCAGCGTGATGGTGGAGACCTCCGTTTTGGAATGTAGACCTCTGACCAGAGGTGTGCCGTGAGGATCAGTGCTGGGTCCATTGTTTTTTGTAATTTATATAAATGGTATGGATGTGCATATGGGACATAGTTTTCGTAAGGTTTCCGATAACACCGAAATTGATAGTGTAATGGAGAGACAAGAGAGTTACCTAAATGTACCACAAGACCTTGATCAGAAAAGCCCATGGGCTGAGGAGTAATAGATGGTGTTTAAAGTAGATAAATGTGTGGGAGTGCATTCTGGTAAGACAAACCAAGGCAGTAATCAAACACTTAATAGTAAGATCCTGGGTACTGTTACCAAATAAAGAGACCTTGGAGTGCAGTTACATAGTTCCATGACAGTGGAGTCAAAGGTAGACATGTTCTGTGGAGAACCTTCGGTATGCTTGCCTTTATTGATTAATGCATTTCGTACTGCATAGGAATTTGCAGGTCATGTTGCGGCGATGCAGGACATTGGTTGCAGGTCATGTTGCGGCAATGCAGGACATTGGTTATGCCCCTTCTAGAGTACAGAGGAACCTCGGTTATCCGAATACCAATTATCGAAATATCAGATTGTCCGAAGGAGATCCAGAGGTCCTGATAGAAATATTACGTGAAAAAGCTGTTGCAACACTAATCGCATCTTTTGTTTACACATTCAAAACGATCTCTGCCAAGATCAGTCCTGGATATAAATGAGAGCTGACACACTGCCTCCAAATGACGGGCATTCGGTCCTCTCTCTCCCTCACACTTTCCCTGGACTTCTACATAGGGTTGAATCCTAAAACCCTTTCCCCGGACATTCTCTCTAACATTGTCTGATTCAGGGCGGAGGTGTCAAAAAGTTGCAGTTAAAAAGTGTGCGTCTGCGTGTGTGTGCGTGTGTCTGTCTGTGTGCACACG
>NW_025146743.1:0-1314 GCF_004010195.1 Chiloscyllium plagiosum | reverse complement strand
TACAGTGATGTAGTTAAGGTCTTATATGAGGGAACCAGAAATAGCATTTTGAACACAGCGCTGAACTCTCCTTTTACGTACGCTTTGCCACCTCTGCATATTTTATTTATAAAGTTTGTGGATAATTTAGGATGGACCAGGATTTGGCACTTTGCACTGGAACATTTGTATTTTCCGTGACACTGAAGTATGTCCTTTGTAACATTCCCAACGATCGTCAGAGCTGAAAATATATCTGCGGAATTTACGGATTCATTCATTTTTTGTTTGAAAGAGTGAGTGTGATGAGGGTAAAGATTCAATTAAATTGCAGGTAATGGATAGACTTCCCGAGTTCAAATCATATTCTCACGTTTTCCTTGAATTGGAAGCAAATTATTAGAACAAACGTCCATTGTTGCACATATTGCAAAAAAAAAAGAAATGTTGAGGCACTGCACTCGGCGAGAAAAAAGATGTCGTCTGCACTTGATGGAAATACAGAAATTCAGGATAGCTGTACAACCTGAACAAGAATCAAGTGATAGAAAAAACGTATAACAAGTATTTTCTTAGACCATGATCCCCACCATGGCACATTGTATCAACAGCGATAACTGATCTAATTCCTCCTGGTGATGCCCTCCCCCACCCCCACACTGCCCTCCCAACCCCAGCCAATGGCCCCAAGCTGATGGCCCTCTGATAGCACAGTTCGTTTCCATCTCCTCCATATATCCACAAACAGGGTGGCCCAGGCAACCACATTGCTTCAGTCTGCACCTGCTACAAACAACTCATCTCTTCCTACTTTGACTCAGTAATCCCTCCTGGTCCAGTCTTTGTCCATCTACATCCGTAATTCATCTGACACTTTATACCACTTTCAGAATTTCCATTTTGCAGGTTCCATCGACCTCCTCTTTCCCATGGTCGTACCATCCCATTACACATCCACCAACATCCCTCCCCAACCCCTACCCCCATTATGATGGTCTCAGGACTCTCTGCTCTTCCTGGAACGAAGGCCTTAACTGCATCCAAACACCACCACCATCCTCCAACGGGCTGAGCCCGTCGTCAATCTCAACAAACTTTCTTTTTAACATCCCCATGATCACTCTAACTTTGCCTTTCCTACACATCTTTGCTCTCTTCTGGTGGATCTTGTGCCCCAGCTCCTGACTACTGTTTGGAGGCATGTACAAGTCTCCAATTATGTTTTTTTCACCTTTTCGATACCTCACTTCTACCCACACAGATTCCCCATCATCTGACCCTACTCAATTTCTTACTATTGAATTAGTTTTATTTCTTACCAATAAGGCAACCCTA
>NW_025146742.1:0-1314 GCF_004010195.1 Chiloscyllium plagiosum | reverse complement strand
ATCATGAGGAGCATGGGTAGGATAAATAGACAAGGTCTTTTCCCTGGGGTAGGGGAGTCCACAACTAGAGGGCATAGGTTTAGGGTGAGATTAGGATATCTGGTTAGCATGAACAAGTTGGACCAAAGGGTCTGTTTCTATGCTGTACAGCTCTGTGACCCTATGACCTGTACCTACATTGAGAGATTTCTGCTGCTGTCCAAATGGAAAAGGACAGACACCTGGAAAATCAAACTGATGTGTGTCCGGATTCCACCCCCCATTTGGTGCAAAAGCAGGTATTTCTGGCATACGGGAACATCATTTTGATTCATACATCTAAAGGTGAACAGTAAGTTCTGCTCAAATAGATGGCTGACTTAAAACAGGGCAATGGTAGAAGGAAAGAAATACTAGAATGATGGAAACAAATGGTGCAATTCCTAAAATTCTTATTTTAAGCTCGTGAAATTTTAAGCTTGCGCTAAACAGTGAATCACCCGCAGGACTTGTCAAACCAGAAAGGTTTGCCAGGCTTTGGCTGAAGCAATTAGAAAAATATTTCTTCAGTTGCATAACCAAGAAGGTTAAATATCCAAAAGTCTTTCATCAATCTCAGACAGGAAACTCCTCGTCTCCACCCTCCTTGAACCATGTGTATAATGTAGGGCTGTGAATCAATGTTCTCACGCATGTTGGGAGGATGGTGGGGCAGGGGTGGGGGGTCACAGAAATATGAAGAAGAGAAAATGAGAGCTACAATAATAAAGAAAGTCACCAATTACAGAAACCCTTCCTTCTGAAACCACAGACTTTCCCTGGATGATGTCTCAGAAGCCAATGGTTCAGATAAGAGTTATAATAGGAACCTGGTATCCAATCACAAAACAACCTTCAAATATCTGTTGAATACACTTCAAAACACAAAATTACTTGATTTAGCATATCTCTAGTTACGAGATTCAACTTCCCACAGAGCTTGGTACTGGTGCCGTGCTGTGTTTTGCATTAACCTCTCCTGATACGAGACCAAGGTAATACCCCATGGTGATATTAGAGGTTTTTGGGGGGAACTGGAAACAAACAGTGACCTTTAGTGGATTTTAAGACAAAGACTGATGCATTTCAAGGTTTAGACTGATTGAGGTGGTTTCCCTAGAAAATCAGAACCAGAATAATGTTAGGTACAAAATTGTTTTAAAGGAGAGTTTCACTAAAGTGAGCAAGTTATTCACCTTGGATCAGTTATGCCTGTGTTGATGGTCACAGTTGCTTTAGCTTAATGATGATGATGGTCATTGGAAAGACAAGTGACATACAAACGATGAGTCTTGA
>NW_025146741.1:0-1314 GCF_004010195.1 Chiloscyllium plagiosum | reverse complement strand
AGCACACGGTCACAGGGGAAAGCTCCCTCTACACTGGCCCCCCCCACTCTCCAGCTTCCTGGGGGACAGCCAGCACACGGTCACAGGGGGAAAGCTCCCTCTACACCGGCCCCCCCACTCTCCAGCTGGGGTTAGATACAGGGGAAAGCTCCCTCTACACCGGCCCCCCACTCTCCAGCTTCCTGCGGGACAGCCAGCACACGGTCACAGGGGAAAGCTTCCTCTACACCGGCCCCCACTCTCCGGCTTCCTGCGGGACAGCCAGCACACGGTCACAGGGGAAAGCTCCCTCTACACCGGCCCCCACTCCCGGGGACAGGGTGTTAGATACAGAGTAAAGCTCCCTCTACACTGTCCCCCACTCCCATGGACAGGGGGTTAGATACAGAGTAAAGCTCCCTCTATACCGTCCCCCCATTCCCAGGGACAGGGGGTTAGATACAGAGTAAAGCTCCCTCTACAACGTCCCGCCACTCCCAGGGACAGGGGGTTAGATACAGAGTAAAGCTCCCTCTACACTGTCCCCCGACTCCCAGGGACAGGGGGTTAGATACAGAATAAAGCTCCCTCTACCCCATCCCACCGCTCACAGGGACAGGGGGTTAGATACAGAGTAAAGCTCCCTCTACACTGTCCCCCTCTCCCAGGGACAGGGGGTTAGATACAGAGTAATGCTCCCTCTACACTGTCCCCCAACTCCCAGGGACAGGAGGTTCGATACAGAGTAAAGCTCCCTCTACACTGTCCCCCACTCCCAGGGACAGGAGGTTAGATACAGAGTAAAGCTCCCTCTACAACGTCCCGCCACTCCCAGGGACAGGGGGTTAGATACAGAGTAAAGCTCCCTCTACACTGTCCCCCCACTCCCAAGGACAGGGGGTTAGATACAGAGTAAAGCTCTCTCTACAACGTGCCCCCACTCCCAGGGACAGTGGGTTAGATACAGAGGAAAGCTCCCTCTATACCGTCCCCCCACTCCCAGGGACAGGGGGTTAGATACAGAGTAAAGCTCCCTCTACACTGTCCCCCACTCCCAGGGACAGGGGGTTAGATACAGAGTAAAGCTCCCTCTACACCGTTTACCCCACTCCCAGGGACAGGGGGTTAGATACAGAATAAAGCTCCCTCTACACTGTCCCCCACTCCCAGAATAAAGCTCCCTCTACACTGTCCCCCACTCCCAGCGACAGGGGGTTAGATACAGAGTAAAGCTCCCTCTACACTGTCCCCCACTCCCAGGGACAGGGGGTTAGATACAGAGTAAAGCTTCCTCTACACCGTTTCCCCCACTCCCAGGGACAGGGGGTTAGATAC
>NW_025146740.1:0-1314 GCF_004010195.1 Chiloscyllium plagiosum | reverse complement strand
CGCGTGGACTTTTAATAAGTATAAAAACTGATTTTTTTGAAGTCGAAATACGGTTGGAGTTCCTTATCTGCAGGAAAGAGAATGCCTTCATGAAATGTACCCGAGAATATGAAAGTCAATGTTCCAGCGTCATCACAGGAGGGAAGCCGAATAGTTGCACATGATACTCATGGGCACCTTTCCATTTTATAAAGCCACTGATCGAGTGACTGTTGCTCGCGGGAATGCTCGGCTTTGAGAATTTTTCGAAACTCTTTGGCCAGTGGAATCAGAGAAGAGTGAAGGGTTAACTGTCCAATTGATCTTTGTAGAACGTGAGTTCCAGAGTCTACCACTCGCTGACTGATAAAGTTTTCCTACTAGTCTATTCAAAGCTTTCTTCATCTTATCTGAAATCTACAAACCCTGGTAATCGATCAAGAGCAAATGTCTCCTTCAATCTGTAATTCCATGCTCCTCATTATTTCGTACACGTCAAGTGGGCGGCACTGTGGCACAGTGCCTGAGACCAGGGGTCCATTCCCGCCTCAGGCGACTGACTGTGTGGAGTTTGCACATTCTCCCCGTGTCTGCGTGGGTTTCCTCCGGGTGCTCTGGTTTCCTCTCACAGTCCAAAGATGTGCAGTTCAGGTGAATTGGCCATGCTAAATTGGCTGTAGCGTAAGGTAAGGGGTAAATGTAGGGGTATCGGTGGGTTGCGCTTCGGCGGGTCGGTGTGGACTTGTTGGGCCGAAGGGCCTGTTTTCACACTGTAATGTAAACTAATCTAAAAAAAAGTATGTTTCCGCACAATCAACTGTGCTCTCAGAAAAAACAAACCCATTTTGCCTCGGCCACACCACTCAAAACATTCTTATGCTGGCAATGCAGAGTGTAACGTCGTTATTTGTTTTGGTGAATTTAAGTAAAATTTACTCGGAATACTTTAGTTAGTTTGACTTCCAGTTTTTAAAACAGAGAGAAAATTATTCACAATATTAAGGAATGAAACACAGTGAATGGAACATAGAATATCCACAGAACTCAGCTATCCAAAATAGACTTAATTATGCTTTACCAAAAGTACGCAACAGTCCTGATAATTATATCCCATAAACACAGAGTAAAAATGAAATAAGTTGACAGGTCGAAATTAGAGGGGCAGAAGAAGAGAGACAGGCACATCAGTTGCATCGATGGGCACCTTGAAAGCTTTCTTGTAATTAGTTGTGGATGATACTTTGGCAATGGTTAACAATGTATTTAGGCTGTCAAATACATTTTGAAAGTCTTGTGTTCACAGAAATTTCTTGCCTGTTTTTAACAATTCCGTGA
>NW_025146739.1:0-1314 GCF_004010195.1 Chiloscyllium plagiosum | reverse complement strand
AGGCCATTCAGCCCATTGTGTCTGTGAGTGACCTAAGTAGTCCTACTGCTCCTCTCTCTCCCCATAATCCAGCAAATCTTTCCTTTTCAGCTCGATCTTAATTCTCTATTGTAGACAGCACAAGGCTGTCCCTAACATGGGCTCCAAATTGGTATCTCATTCATTCATTGGGAGACAAACTGCCTGGGCTGGGAAATGGAGCTCAGGACCCTGAACATTCCCTCTCCCCACCTGAGGGACACTTCATTCGGTTTTGCATATTCACTCGTGGGAAGTGGGCTTCACCGGCTGGCCCAGCATTTTTTTACGCTGTCCCTAGTTACCCTGGAGAAGGTAGTGGGAAGCTGCTTCTTGAATCGCTATAGTCCACAAGCTGTAAGTTGACCCACAATGCTCTTTGGGAGGGAATGCCAGCATTTTAACCCAGCAAGGCTGAGGGAACAGCAATATATTTCCAAGTCAGGATGCCAAGCTTTTCCGAGGGAAAATTGCAGCTCATAGTGTTCCCATGTGTCTGCAGCTCTTGTTCTTTGAAATAGAAATGGACGTGGGTTTGGAAGGAAACCAAAAGAAATGCGGATGCTGTAAATCCGAGACAAAGATCAAAATTACTGGAAAAGCTCGGCAGGTCTGGCAGCATCTGTGAAGAGAGATTGGGTCAAGCTTGAAATGTTAACTCTGATTTCTCTCCCCAGATGCTGCCAGACCTGCTGAGCTTTTCCTGTGATTTCTATTTTTGTCCATGGGTTTGGAAGGTGCTATCCAAGGAGCTTTGGTGAGTTTGTGCAGTGAATCTTATCAATAATACACACTGCTGCTACTGAGCATCGGGAATGGTGAGAGTGGATGCTTTGAGAATATGATGCCATATTCTCAAATCTGATCCACCAATCAGATCCCATCTCATCGTTCTGAACTCGAGTGAATTCAGGCCCAGTCGAGTTGCAGAGTGAGAGTAGAATTGAGGAGAAATGTTTTCACCCAGAGGGTGGTGGGAGTCTGGAACTCACTGCCTGAAAGGCTGGTTGACTCACAAACTCTCGTGACATTGGAGCAGTGTTTAGATATTCCCTTGTGTTGCTGTAGGCTCCAGGGTAATGGGCCAAGAGCTGGAGGATGGGATTAGTGTCATCAGATCTTTGTTTACCAGCACAGACGCAATGGGCCAAATGGCCTCATTCACTGCTATTCACATCAATGACTCTGAGACAGAGAGAGAGAGAGAGAGAAGAGGAAGTGCGAGGGACTGATGAGGCTCTCTCTGCCCGATGCCATTTACACACTGAGGAACACCCAGTCAGACTCTCACAGACT
>NW_025146738.1:0-1314 GCF_004010195.1 Chiloscyllium plagiosum | reverse complement strand
AGGTTTCCAGCCCTATGCACCTCCCTATGTCTATAACCTCCTCTCGACACCTCCTTATCTCTGCCACCTACTCCAGCCAATAAAATCCTCCCTTAGTTTTGTAAGCTCCACCACGCCCTCCATATTTCCCTGTCTCTGTAAACTCTTCCAGCACCTGCGAACCTCCAACTCTTTGCATTAGCCTCCAGGCCCACCAACTCTCCCCATCCGATATTTTATGCTCTGCTCCGAAATAAAGAACTGCCGCCGACCATTTGAAAAAGAATTGGTGGAAACATATTTCTCTATCAATTGACTTATGCTCTTTGTTTTACTTATTTCTGCGCAAGCCTCTGAGGTCCATGCAGGGCAATGAGTTCTGGAACAGCGAGACAATGCGGGGAATATTATTGGCACGCCGATCAGTGTACATAAAACCACCAAGTGGGTACCTGCAACATTGAAAATTTCTGGATCTCCTTGTATCCCCGTCACTGAAAGCAATATTGCAGGAACAGAAAGCCGTTAGCAAGATAAATGGTGTGTTGACCTTCATTTCTAGGGAATTTCAGTACAGGGGTAAGTATGTCTGAATGCATCTGTAACTTGGTGCGACCTCATCTCGAACATTGTGCAGTACTGGGTGCAGTCTTTGGTCTCCTTATCGAACAAAGGTCACATCTGATTCTGAGGAAATGGAGAGACGAATGGCCAGACCGATCTCTGCGATGACAGGCTTGTTGTGAGAGAAGGTTTTGGGTCGACAGAGCCTGTATTACATGAGGTTTAGGGAAATAAGTAGATATCTCAGTGAAATATGTAAAGGCTTGACAGGGTGGGACAGATTGGAAGAATGGATGATATTTTCCCTGGCTGGGGCATCTTAAACAAACTTCCACAGTAGTCGGTACAGATAGTCCACACTGTATTGACATGAGCATTTATGTCTCCACTGAGAGATTGCTTAACCTGGTGAATTCTCTCCAATATTCAGCTGTTGAAAACAAGGCACTCAATATAACCAAATATTTCTAAACACTAAAGGGATGATATGAGAGCCGAAGTAATGTATGGAGACAAAGTATCAACCTTCATTATATTGAATGGGAGAATATCGATGTACTGAATGGAGATTGACGTTAATATTTTCTAATTTTCCAATTGTTAATCACGTCAAGGGAAATGCACATTGTTTTGGAGAATTGCACTGAGGAAATGTTCGACAATGAACTCGAATGGAGGCGGCTGAATTAGTTGAATAGCCTACTCCTTTATTGATATTTATGTGCAGTCTGTGGGAAGCTCTGTAAATGTTGTCACAAGCTCTCAGATGTT
>NW_025146737.1:0-1314 GCF_004010195.1 Chiloscyllium plagiosum | reverse complement strand
TCGGATGCTGCCTGGCCGCCTGTATTTTTCCAGCACCACATTTTTCAAAATTGAATACAAGAGTCAGGATATCATGTTACAGCTTTATAAGACATTGGTTAGGTCACACTTTGGAGTGTTGCATTCAATTCTGGTTGTCATATTACAAAAAGGAGATGGAGACTTTGGAGAGTGCATGTAAAAGGTTTACCAGGATGCTGCCTGGATGAGAGGGAATGAGCTATAAGGAGAGGCTAGAAAAACTCAGGTAGTTTTCTCTTGAGTAGCAGAGGCTGAGGGGAGACTTGGTAGAAGTCTAAAATTGAGTCATGCCGATAGGGTTGCCTTTTGAATCTATTTTTTTTTTCCCCTAGAGTTGAAACGCCTGAAACTAGGTGACCTACTTTTTAAGGTGAGAGGGGATAATTTCAAAGGAGCTGTAGTGGTGAGTCTGGAATATGCTGCCAAGGGTGGTGGAGGTGGATACAATCAGGGTGTTTAAGGGACTTAAGTGCATAAATATGCAATTAATGGAGGGATATGGACCAAGGGCAGGCAGAGGGGATTAGTTTAATTTGGTGTCATGTTCAGCACAACCTTAAACAAAAGGGCCTTTTCCTGTGCTGTATGGTTCTGTGTTCTAGATCTGGAGGGAGAAACAGTTAATTGTGTCCAGAATAACTCCGTTCTGAAGTCATACCACACTAGGCATGACTTTTTATTTAGTTTCTCCATCCACTAATACTGTCAGACCTGATTTTTTTTTTTCCCCCCAGATCTGTTCAATGCAAATTTCCAGCATTAGCAATACTTAGCATAAAAGCAAAAATATGCTTTAGTTAAAATGTAAATGCCACATTTGGTGCACTAACCTTTTCCATGTTAAGATTTGATACATTTTAATTTTGGAATGTTTTTGATACATTTTAAATTTTAGAATCCTTTAAAAGGTAAAACATCAAAAGCTGCTTTATTTAAAAAAAAAAATTCTTAGACTGCACAAAAATATTTGTACTTTAGTCAATAACCCTCTTGTTAATGGTGTTTGAATGAATGAACTCAGTGCGTCAAAAGCAGGGGAACAAAAAAAATTGGTCAGACATTGCCATGTCTAATGTTATCAATCCTGTGATGTCCTCATGAATATATGGGAGTCTTGTGTCAAACTTTGAAGACTAATTGATCTGCCTGGAATGTTCAGTTTGGCACAGTAACCTCTACACTGCTGAAGCCAGGCAGACACCAACTGCTACTGCCTCCTTGACCATGACCTCACCTCCAAGTACCAAACCACCATTGCCCAGATCATCCACAACCTCATTATCTTAGGATCTC
>NW_025146736.1:0-1314 GCF_004010195.1 Chiloscyllium plagiosum | reverse complement strand
GTCAGTGATAACTTCTTAAGAGGGGAAAGATTCCTTGAAATTGATTCCAAAAAGCTCCTTGTATCATCAAGGAGGAGATACATCAAAGGGTGGGGCAGTGAGGTGTCTCATTGTGGGGAATGACGCCCGTCAGGATATTGCAGGCAGGATTGGGAGAGCATTATATGGCCAGTGACCGCGTCATCATACGTTTTATGTTTGGTCAGGAAAAGATTTTAAAAAACGCACTATTTGGTAAATAAAAGGTTTTTCGTTTGGGGAGACTGATTTTATGAAAAAATATGACGGTATCTGGCCAAAGTGCAGTGGCTTCTGGGTGAAACTGTAGCAGAACAGCGTGTGGCGGGGGAATGGGGAATCACTTGATCAAAAAGGAATTAATGAGAGTGTCCGCCCAACGTGTTAAACGAACGATGAAAATTTGGAAAACAACTCCAGAGAACCTCGGTGTCATTAAAAAAAAACTCAGAACAGAATTAAAAACGAAAGAGAAGCTTAAAGCAGGTACAAAGTGAACAGGTCAATGGATGCACTAAATAAATATAGAAAGTGTCCGGCTAATCTTAAAAAGTCAGTAGAAAAGCAGAAGGGGGATCGTGATAAAACATTAGTGGGTAAAATTAACAAGAATCCAAAGAGATTATATAGTTTATTAAGAGGAAGAGGGTAACAGCAGAAAGAAGGGGGTGTATTAGAGACCAAGGGGGCAGCCGGTGCACGGAGCCACAGAATATGTTAAACACGGGCTTCACATCGTGTCTTCAGTTGGGAGAAGCAGTTTCTGGATTCAGGGAGAGTGACAGTGTGCCCCTTGAACGAATTGATGCAAAAGCCAAGGGAGAATTGGAAGTTTATGCAGGGTAAAGAATGGGAAAGTCCCCAGATCCGAGTGAGCTGTAACTTTGGCTGATGTGGAAGGTGAGGGAGATGAGTGCAGGCTCTGACATTTTAATGTTTTGTCTTGTCTCCGGCCATAGGGGAGGTGTGATGGGACATGATAACATCTAATGTTGGCACAACTGCCACACAGAGTACTAGAAATACACACACAGATTACTGGGAATGGGATTAAAGACCACCAAGTCTCCCAACAGTGAGAGTGAAATAATTGTAGAAAATTCTGAGGGCTGTTGAGGCAAGATCATTAAACATCTATAAGGCTGAGAAAGACTGATTTTTAAACAAGGGTTGTTTGTAGGGAAATGCAATAAAGCAGAATGGGGGATTATTAGAATAAATATAACGGAATTGAACAGAAAAGCAGACTCAGTGCGCGGATAGCAAGAATGTTGCTCTTGTGTCGAATGCAATTCT
>NW_025146735.1:0-1314 GCF_004010195.1 Chiloscyllium plagiosum | reverse complement strand
TCCCATGGGGAACCTTGCTGAATGCCTTACTGACGTCCACGTAGATCACATCTACTACTCCTCCCTCATCAATCTTCTTTATTACTTCTACAAAAATAGAAATGTTGTTCCCTTGGTTAAGCAGGGGAATAGACACTGGTAATTATAGACCAGTGAGCCTTACTTCCGTTGTGGGTAAAGTGTTGGAAAAGGTTATAAGAGATAGGAAATATAAACATCTAGAAATGAATAAGTTGATTAGGGATAGTCAACATGATTTTGTGAAGGGTAGGTCCTGCCTCACAAACCTTATTATGTTATTTGAGAAGGTGACCAAGCAGGTTGATGAGGGTAAAGCAGTTGATGTGGTGTATATGGATTTCAGTGAGGTGTTTGGTACGGTTCCCCACGGTAGGCTATTGCACAGAATATGGTGGCATGGGATTGAGGGTGATTTCGTGGTTTGGGACCGATGGGAAATGTTCATCCAGGAGTTCAGTTAGTAGTGAGGTACCGCAAGGATCTGTTTTGGGGCCACTGCCATTTGTCATTTTTATAAATGACCTGGAATCAGGGCATAAAAGGATGGGTTAGTAAATTTGCAGATGACACAAAGGTCAGTCGAGTTGTGGATAGTACTGAAGGATGTTGCAGGTTTAGATTCGATTAGATTACTTAGTGTGCAAACAGGCCCTTCGGCCCAACAAGTCCACACCGCCCCGCTGAAGCGCAACCCACCCATACCCTAACGTTTACCCTTTACCTAATACTACGGGCAATTTAGCATGGCCAATTCACCTGACCTGCACATCTTTGGACTGTGGGAGGAAACTGGAGCACCCGGAGGAAACCCACGCAGACACGGGGAGAACGTGCAAACTCCATACAGTTAGTCGCCTGAGGCGGGAATTGAACCCGGGTCTCTGGCGCTGTGAGGCAGCAGTGCTAACCACTGTGCTGAGGGATACAGAAAAGCTGCAGAGCTGGGCTGAGAGGTGGCAAATGGAGCTTAATGCGAAAAAGTGTAAGGTAATTCACTTTGGAAGGAGTAACAGGAATGCAGCTTACTGGGCTAACAGTAAGATTCTTGGTCATGTAGATTAGCAGCAAGATCTCAGTGTCCAGGCAGACAGATCCCTGAATGTTGCCACTCAGGTTGAGAGGATCATGAAGAAGGCATACGGTGTGTGATCTTGTATTGGCAGAGGGATTGAGGTTTGGAACCATGGGATCATGCTGCAGCTGTGCAAAACTCTGGTACGGCCACATTTGGAGTTTTACACACAGTTCTGGTCACCGCAATATAGGAAGGATGTGGAAGCTTCGGAAAAGGTT
>NW_025146734.1:0-1314 GCF_004010195.1 Chiloscyllium plagiosum | reverse complement strand
GGACCAGGATACTGATTAAGGATGATCAGCCATTATCATATTGAATGGTGGTACAGGCTCGAAGGGCTGAATGGCCTACTCCTGCACCCATTGTCTAATTATGTACCTGCACCCCTAGGTCTCTCTGTTTTGTGACACTACCCAGGGCCCTACCTGTATAAGTTCTGCCTTTGTTTCTTTAACCAAACTGCAAAACTCATTTACCCAAATTAAACTCCATCTGCCTCTCCTCAGCCCATTGACCCAACTGATCAAGATCCCATTGTAATCTTCCATAACCTTCTTTACTGTTCACAAGAGAAGGTACAAAGGGCCACATAGCCTGCATCTGCACTGCCCCGATTTGGTGAATTGTTGGTTATTCAACTTACATGATATCCGGGTCATATGTCATGAAGAGTAACAGAAAATTTACCAATCAGGTAAAAGATCCTGTTAGAGGCAAACTACGCTTCATAAGGGGGCTGAATGCCTCCTGTTTCTGTGTGACAGGCTGGAGGAGGGGACTGAATGGCCTCCTGTTCCTGTGTAACAGGCTGGAGGAGGGGGCTGAATGGCCTCCTGTTCCTGTGTAACAGGCTGAAGGAGGGGACTGAATGGCCTCCTGTTCCTGTGTAACAGGCTGGAGGAGGGGGCTGAATGGCCTCCTGTTCCTGTGTAACAGGCTGGGAGGAGGGGGTTGAATGGCCTCTTCCTGCTGCAGTGGGTCAGAGGGTTGTGTGGATCTTGTGCTCATGTCTCCATTCCAAGGGGGGGTAGAGAGAATGAGAGAGAGAGAGAGCTCCAAATCTCTCTGCACAGTGCCCCGGCCTCTCCTTTTCACTGAGTCAGGTCTCTAGGGCCTCATTGCCATGGCAACATTTTCTTTTCTCTAAGAGCTCTTAGATTCCCAGGCCTCTGACCAGCTGCGGCTTTTGCAAGGAGTGCCTTGTAAAAAAAAAATCTGTCACCGTGTTAAAGGAGCTTTCCCTGGAGTGTGTGTGTGTCTGTGTGGGGGCGCAGGGGGAGTGGAATGGTGCACAGGGCCAGGGCCTGGGCCAGGGCTAGGCCTGAATCTGTTGCATTCACTAGCCTAAAGTGTTGTGGATGCTGGGACATGGAGTAAATTTAAGGAGACAAATAGATTTTTAATTTGTAATGAGCTAAGAGTGATGGAGTGTGGGTAGAAATTGTATCAGGTGGTGGTACAATCTTGACAGGCTGAATGGCCTCCTGTTGCTCCTGGTTCTGATGTTCCAATATCCATGGAAATGTAGACACACAGAGTCAAAGACACACACACGCACACACGTGCCCAAACATGATCGTGCCTCT
>NW_025146733.1:0-1314 GCF_004010195.1 Chiloscyllium plagiosum | reverse complement strand
TTCAACAACTGAGAGAGCCCTCAAGATTTTTTTTTTGGAGCAGCAGAGAGAGAGCTGTATTGACCAGTTTCAACTCCAAAACACGAAGTTCAACAACAGAAAGCAGAAACTAAAACCCTGGGAGTTTGTGAGCCTAACTCCATCCACTCAAGATGTTGTTGTGTAAATTTAAAAAATATCAAAGCTATTTACTCTGCTTTCCAAGGAGCAGACACCTCACCATTAGTTGACAATAGCTCTCTTCAAGAGAAACAGGACAAAATAAATCCCTCTTAATGGCATATTTCCGACACACTGTAGTCCCATGTAGCCCAGTCCATGTTAGAATGAAAGCTTTCCTTCTCTGAAAGACATTTGTGAAGGAGATGAGATTCTTTTTTTCCTGACAACTGACAACAGTTTAGTGGTCACCATTAGACAGTTAAGTCTAGATTTGTATTGAATTCACCGTCTGCCGTTGTGGATATCGAACCCAGCTCCCCTTGATCTTTGAAATCATTGTCTCACAAGACCAAAACGCCATCATCTCCCCTAATCTTTGACATTGGACTGGATCCACAGCAGCAGTCCCTGATACCAAGCTCCAAGAAGGCAGCGGAGTAGGATGTTCCAGCCAGAACTCATCCGCTCCACGTGTTCTTCTTTCTCTTTTCCTGCTCCTTTCCTTCCTGGCCGCTGGTGAGCAATGATTCCTTGCCTGCAGAGACGATTCCCAGCCTCTGGCAACCACTCCCGTCATCTAGGGAGCACGATTCCTTGCCTGCAGAGATGATTTGCGCCCTTTGGTGATGACTCCTGGCCTGGCACAGCAGCCTCCTCTCACGGTCTCCTGGCCTGGCACAACAGCTTCCTGGCATGTTGTGGACATCCTTAATGTTCCCATAGCAGCATTCCGGTGAGGCGTGGCATTCTCCTGGCCTGTTGCAAGGGCCTCCCAGCCTAGCGCAGCAGCCTTCCAGCGTGGCGTGCCATCCTCCCATCCTGGTGCAGTGGCCTCTCAGTGTGGCATCCTCCTGACCTGGTACAGTGGCCTTACAGCACAGTGACCTCCCCGCCTGGTGCAGCAGCCCCCCGGGGCGACATGGCAACGTCCTAGTCTGGCGTAGCAGCCTCCTTGCATAGCGCTTCCCGGCATTGTGTGTCACTGATGCGGACTGAAAACTAGCTGCCAGCGTGGTCTGCTGTCCTGAACTTTTACTTTTGTATCTCAGTCGGTACTGTAATTGGTGAGGTATAAACTCCTCACTGTACTCATTGAGTTTATGTGACAATAAAGGCTAGTCTGTGTTTGGTCTCCTTGAACAAGTTGTGATG
>NW_025146732.1:0-1314 GCF_004010195.1 Chiloscyllium plagiosum | reverse complement strand
TCTCAACTTCTCCCCTTGCATGGGATGGGGAAATCACCACCAGTCATCTCTCCCTAATGAGAAAGCAGCCCTATGGTCTGTTAGGACAATGCTGACTTTACCTTTTCCACAGTGATGCCACTGTGCCTCGGGGATGGAGAGAGGGAATGCTGAAAATGGTGGATGGGACACCACTCAGGCACAGTGCTTTGTCCGGGAGAATGTTCACTTTCTTTAATATTGTTGAGGTTGCACTGATGGAGAATGTTCTAACACAATCCTGACGTGTGCCTTATGGAGACAAACAGACATTGGGGAATCAGGGATTTTGGGAATCTGAGATTGCTCTCCTTGTAGCAAAGGAAATTGAGTGGAGCTGTGATAGAGGGGTTTACAAAACATATACATTAGGATGATAAACCTTACACTCAACAGCTCATTATAAAAGGAATACAGGACTCATACCGACGATTTGGGGGAGATATATTGAGAGAATGGGGTGATGCAAAGGTGAACTTTTATGCAGCAAATGGGAATGAGCTGGAGGTTTATACTCACACACAATGCGATAATCCAAGTCCTGATGAATTCAGTAATACTGTCAGAGTTTGGCATTACAATTACTGAGATTACCATCTAAATGCCCACCTGTAGTATCCTGTAATACAAGTTTATAAGATTCGTCACTGTCAGTTCAGATTAGAAATTGACACCATCCCCTCCTCCTGGCCCAGGATGACTGTACAAATTTCCCATTGTGGAGGTCAGCAGCCAATTCAGGGGAAACTCTATGTGGGTTTCTCGGAGTTTCCACCTTGGAACTTCATGTGACTGAACAGGGCAGATCTTTGACACATGGGACAGCATATTTCCAAGAGTTAGTGAGATGTGGAGAGCAGGATCTGCTTCCTTTTCTTTCCTTCCATGCTGCCGCTGTGCCTCATCAATAAGACATGGGGGTGTGAAAGGTTCATGCAGCTCGATGGGCAAGTTGTCTCCATTCTGACCAATGGGCAGCAAGCTCCTCCCAGCCATCGCATAGAGTATTGCTCAGAACATCGCAACTTTGCAGGCTTCCCACTGCCCAGTGCTCTCAATAAACGTTTTAAAGAATGGGGGTGGGGGTGGGGGTGGGGGGAACCTCCTCGAAAATGTATAACTGTAAAGTTCTAAGAGGATTGTGGTGAGAGAGAGATGCACAGGAGAATTGGACAACAAGTTTCCAGATGGGGTTTAATTTGGGAAAATGGGAAATTGGTCATTTTGGAGGAGATAATAAAAGAACAGAGTATTATTTAAATAGTGGAAACTATAGAAAGCTGCAGGAAACACTGA
>NW_025146731.1:0-1314 GCF_004010195.1 Chiloscyllium plagiosum | reverse complement strand
TCATTTCTGAAGGCTTCCCATTTTCCAGCTGTCCCTTTACCTGAGAATATCTGCCTGCAATCAGCTTTCGATAGTTCTTGCCTAAAACCATCAAAATTGGCCTTTCCCCAATTTAGAACTTCAACTTTTAGATCTGGTCTATTCTTTTCCACCACTATTTTAAAACAAATAAAACTATGGTCGCTGGCCCCAAAGTGCTCCCTCACTGACACCTCAATCACCTGCCCTGCCTTATTTCCCAAGAGCAGGTCAAGTTTTCACCTTCTCTAATAGGTGCATCTACATACTGAATTAGAAAATTGTCTTGTACGCACTTAAGAAATTCCTTTCCATCTAAACCTTTCACACTATGGCAGTCCTAGTCGATGTTTGGAAAGTTCAAATCCCCTATTTTTCTTACAGATTTGAAGCTGAGATATCTTTACAAGTTTGATTCTCAATTTCCCTCTGACTATTAGGGTGTCTATATACAATCCCAATAAAGTGATCATCCCTTTCTTATTTCTCAGTTCCACCCAAATAACTTCCCTGGATGTATTTCTGGGAATATCCTCCCTCAGCACAACTTTAATGCTATCCCTTATCAAAAATGTCTCTCCCCCTCTTCTCTTGCCTCCCTTTCTACCCTTCCTGTAGCATTTGTATCCTGAAACATTAAGCTGCCAGTCCTGCCCATCGCTGAGCCATGTGTCTGTAATTGCTATGATATCCCAGTCCCATGTTCCTAACGATGCCCTGAGTTCATCTGCCTTCCCTGTTAGGCCCCTTGCATTGAAATAGTTTGATTTATTAGTCCTACCTTGTCCCTGCCTGCCCTGAGTGTTTGACTCACTTCTGTTCTCAACTGTACCAGTCTCAGATTGATCTGTTTCCTCATTATCTCCCTGGGCTCTCCCACTCCCACCCCCACCCCACCTTACTAGTTTAAATTCTCCCAAGCAGTTCTAGCAAATTTCCCTGCCAGTTTATTAGTCCCCTTCCAATTTAGGTGCAATCCGTCCTTCTTGTACAGGTCACTTCTACCCCAAAACAGATTCTAATGATCCAAAAATGTGAATCCTTCTCCCATATATCAGCTCCTCAGCCATGCATTCATCTGCTCTATCCTCCTATTCCTGCCCTCACTAGCTAGTAGCACTGGGAGTAATCCAGATATTGCAACCCCTGAGGACCTCCTTTTTAAATTTCTGCCTAACTCTCTGTAATCTCCCTTCAGAATCTCAACCTTTTCCCTTCCTATATCATTGGTTTCAATGTGGACAATGACCTCTTGCTGGTCCATCTCCCCTGTGAGAACATTCTGCACCTTCTCTG
>NW_025146730.1:0-1314 GCF_004010195.1 Chiloscyllium plagiosum | reverse complement strand
GATCCAGAGGAAGGCCAGTGGGTATACAGGAGCTCACATTCAAGAATATATCTCATAACCCTCAGAAATTTATGTTTCTGTTCAAAAAGAAGGTCTCAAAAGAAGATGAACCACTCGTGGTACACAAAATCTGACAAGGATACTAATCAATCACAAATTAATGATTATTATTGTGTCCCCGGATTTTGAATGTTTATTTCAGGGACCAGAAGCAGATGCTAGGCATGAATTTCAGCTGTGCTTCCGGAATTCCACTCAGAAACCCCTGCCATTGCTGCTCCATCCTCTTCCCTGCTCGTCTCCACTTCCTGATTCCAGGTTCTCCTTCTCAAATTACAGACCACATTCTCTTACATTATGGTCCCTACCCGCTTCACCTGAAGCTCTTTGATCAAGTCTACCTTCCCTGCACGAGCATCAAGATGTGTTTTGTGCTGCCATTTTGCCTCTGGTCTCAGTGTGGCTCGGCCTCTCCATTCATGCTGTTTTCCACCTCCCACTCACATCCTACTCCAGAAAGTATCCTTCTTGGAGTAAACCTTATTGAAAACACCTCTCCCCCTTTGCACTGAATTCACACTGTGATCCAACGTTCCAAATGTATACTTAGCCTTCATCTCACTCTGCTAAAGGCAACTGCATGCAGATTGTGTGGTTTAAGAATTCCCTTTCTTACTTGGATTTGGCCAGAGATACGTTTTCACTGCAGAGATAATCACCCTCTTTCGACAAAGGAATTCAAGAGTTTTACTTCCGAATGGAACTAGTTAGAGTTTCACGCTGTCTTAATATTGGAATATGGAGAAAAACAAATCACAATATGAAGTTTGGGCTGAGTATTGTTTACCTGTCATTTTGAATATTGTTTCAAATTTGCAGTGCTTATCTTTAAATGTTTGTATTGAAGTTAGTATCAAATGGAGTGTAGGAAGTTGAAGTGTGGCGTTATAGAGTTTATAAAATCATGCGAGGCATGGATAGAGTGAATAGCCAAGGTACTTTCCACAGGAGAGGGGAGTTCAAACATAGAGGACTTTGCTGTAAGGTGAAAGGGGAAGATTAAAAAGGGCCAAAGGTGCAACTTTTTCACATAGAGGGTGATGTGTGTACGGAATGAGCTGCCAGAGGACAAGTGGCAGATGCAAGTACAACTACAGCATTTCAATGAAATTTGGACAAGCGTATGAATGAGAAACGTTCAGAAGCATGTGGGCAAAATGTAAGCAGATAGGATTAGTTTAGTTTGGAAAACCTGGTCAATGTGGACAAGTTGGACCAAAGGGTCTGTTTGTGTTCGATATTTCTGTATGAATC
>NW_025146729.1:0-1314 GCF_004010195.1 Chiloscyllium plagiosum | reverse complement strand
AAAGCTTAAATGACACCTTAATGCTCCATCCAGGCACCTGGGACAGTCCTCTGAACAAAGTTCTTTTTCAGAGACACTTTACAGTCATAGAGATGTACAGCAGGGAAACAGACCCTTTGGTCAAACTCATCCATGTCAACCAGTTATCCTAAACTAATCTAGTCCAATTTGCCAGCCCTTGGCCCATATCCCTCTAAACTTGAAGGTGGCTCAGTGGCTAGCATTGCTGCCTCACAGCACCAGGGACCCGGGTTCAATTCCAGCCTCAGGCGACTGTCTGTGTGGAGTTTGCACATTCTCCCTGTGTCTGTGTGGGTTTCCTCCGGGTACTCTGGTTTCCTTCCACAATCCAAAGATGTGCAAATCAGGTGAATTGGCCAAGCTAAATTGCCCATAGGGTTAGGTGCATTAGATAGAGTAGGGGAATGGGTTCTGGGTGGGTTAGTCTTTGGAGGATCGGTGTGGACTTGGGCCGAAGGGCCTATTTCCATACTGTAGAGATTCTAATTCTAAACCTTCCCTATTTCCATTCCCATCCAGATGCCTTTTAAAAGCTGTAATTGTGCCGGCCTCCTCCATTCCTGTAGCAGCTCATTTTATACACGTACCACCTTCTGTGTGGAAAGGTTGCCCATTAAGTCCCTTTACATCTTTCCCCTCTCACCCTAAACCTATGCTCTCTATTTCTGGACTCCCCTACCCCAGGGAAAAGAATTTGTCTATTTATCCTATCCATGCCCCTCATGATTTTACAAACTTCTATAAGGTCACCCCTAAGCCTCCGGTGCTCCAGGGACAACAGCCCCAGCAGAGTCAGTCTCTCCCTATAGCTCAAATCTTCCACCCCTGGCAACATCTTTGTAAATCTTTTTGGAACGCATTCAAATTTCACAACATTCTTCTGTTAGGAAGGAGACCAGAATTGCACGCAATACTCCAAATGTGGCTGAGCCAATGTTCTCTATAGCCTCAACATGACCTCCCAACTCCTGTACTCAATGTTCTGACCAATAAACAAAAGCATACCAAACTCCTTTTTCACTATTCTATCTACCCGCGACTCTACTTTTAAGGAGCTATGAACCTACACTCCAAGGTTTTTTTCAGCAACACTCGCAAGGACCGTACTATTAAGAGTATAAATCCTGCTGTGATTTGTTTAATCAAAATGTAGTGCCTCACATTTATCTAAATTAACTCAATCTGCCGTGCCTCAGCCCATTGGCTCATTTGGTCAAGATCATGTTGTACTCCAAGGTAACTTCACTGCCCACTACACCTCCAAGTATACCTACTTGTTCACATTCAAATCAT
>NW_025146728.1:0-1314 GCF_004010195.1 Chiloscyllium plagiosum | reverse complement strand
ACGCAGGAGAATAATGTTACAGCTTTATGGGTAGTGCCGAGTGATGCTAGTGTCCCATCTCCGAGCACGAAGGTCTCGGTGTAAATCCCACAGAAGTGTCTCAGGATAGATCTGAACAAACTGATTAATATGGATTTAGAATTGTGACCTGATGGAGAAGGGAGAGGTGTCAGTATTGCATTTCAGAATTTAGGCCCAGGATGACTGAAAGCACAGCCATTCGTGTTGATTGGGGTCACATTTCGCAGCAGTAAAAGTTTATAAAATCAGAATGGCCATGGATAGGGTAAGTAGTCAGGGTTTTTCCCCTGGTTAGGGGCATCCAAAACTAGAGGGCATTGGTTGAAAGTGAGAGGGGAAAGGTTTTGATGAGGCCTAAAGGGCACCTTTTCACACAGAGGGTGGTGTGTGTATGGAATGAGCTGCCAGAGGAAGTGGTGGAGGCTGGCACAACTACAGCATCTGGGTACTGAGAGACCTGGCGAGCTTTTCCAGCAATTTCTGTATTTCTTTTTAAAATGCATTCAGTTTAACACAGGTATTCTGAATAAATTAAACATTTTATTTTTTAATGACGCAGGGCCATGTAAACATATTTCAAATCAAATGAGACCATTTTCTGCTAAGGGTATGGCTCTGTGTATGACAGCAGCAATGATGCACCTACATGGATCAGGGAATGTGATGGAGACATAGTTTTGACAATGTACAAGGAGACCTCACATGGTCCAGTTTGGGAGCGGATGACATTACTGTGTGATTCAATTCAGAGAGGGAGAAAATGTAATCTGCCTGAGAAGGAACGGCCTATTGCACTCGCTCTCCTTCAGTGTTCCACATCACAGCAATGTGTGCAAGCTAAAAAAAAAACCTCTACAATCATCGTTACCATTCTTATTTTTATAGAAGCCCTGCAGTGTTGAAACAGGCCCTTCGGCCCAACAAGTCCATACCAACCTTCCCAACCCATTCCCCTATATTTACCCCTGACTAATTCACCTAACATGGAAATCCCTGAACACTACAGACAATTTAGCATGACCAATCCACCTAACCGACACAGTTTGTGGTAGGAAACTGGATCACCCATTACAAGCTCACACAGAAAAGTGGAGAATGTGTAAACTCCACACAGACAATCACCCAAGGTTGGAATCGAACCCAAGTCCTTGGTGCTGTGAGGCAGCAGTGCGAACCACCGTGCTACCCTATGGATGATCACTGACCAGAATTCACTGGAATCTCCTCACTGCCGAAAGCAAAGGTAATTCAGCCAAATCTAAATCCAGGATGTAATCCCATTGCTAGCAGCTG
>NW_025146727.1:0-1314 GCF_004010195.1 Chiloscyllium plagiosum | reverse complement strand
TAAGCCAGGAGCAGTTACCCTCCCAGCATGCAGGATGTGTACAACACTACAGTGCATTAATCTGTAAGCCAGGAGCAGTTACCCTCCCAGCATGCAGGACTGTGTACTCCACCCCAGTGCATTGCTCAGTAACACTGTGTTGGATCACTGCCCCGCATGGGGAAACTTGCAGCCCATGCTGGAAGTGAGAGATTGTGCAGCTCACACCCATTTACCGCTCCATATCTCCATTGTACCATGACAATGGGTTGCTGTGGGTGGGAACGTCTCTGCCAGAGAGACATGGCGGGGGAATCAGTTTAAATATCACCACATTGGTGGGGTTTGAAGTAAAGGAAGAGAGGGGGAGACTGAGAGACAGTGTCATGGAAGGATGTGTTCCCAGGTTGCAGAATGCTGAAATATGGACACTTTGATAGCATCATTGAACATAGAACATAGAAGAATACAGCGCAGTACAGGCCCTTCGGCCCTCGATATTGCGCCGATCCAAGCCCACCTAACCTTCACTAGCCCACTATCCTCATCCTGTAATATGAGCCTGTCTTCCCAGGAAAGATGGGAAAAAGGGATACTGGTGTGAGGTCAGATGATCATTTGTTCTGCATCTTTGTAACTGGAATTAGTTTCAACAGAATCTATGTCTCATTGGGCAGATTCCAACAATAATTTATCTTTGTTTGATTTTCCTTGAGTGTGACAGAGGGATCGTCCGCACGAGGCTGAGCTAGTTTCCTGGTGCTATCATATCGAACTCACCTCATTAACTACCCACCCCACTCTATTGTGCACCCTCATTCAATACCAGCCCGATTCTCCCACCCATCATAGCCAGAGTAACTCACCATTGCCCGGTTGCCCCTGGATATTCCCTGATCCCTGGCATTAGTGCCATCTTTAAAAGGCCAATGGGCACATGTTTTAGCTTTCTCTGCTAGGAATTTACCTGCACAGTTCACCCCGAGCATGGCAGATAAGAGGCAATTACACCACAGTTTGACGACAGGGGCACGGAGGTCTTGCTGGATGGGCTAGGACAGAGGGAGACCATTCTCTTTCTAGATGGGGGCCACACCACCAGTTCCCTGTGCTTGGTCTGAGCTCACAAGCCAGATTGCTGCAGTATCTGTGGTCTGAACAAAAGTCCCACAATACAGGACAATCATCATTAACCTTCATCCGCTCTCATAGGATAAGGCTCACCATATTATCTCTGCTCCCTCACACTCATTGTATATCTGTTACAGCACCGACCCCCGAACAAGGCTCATGGTCCACCACTCTCACTGCCGCATGTTGCGCCTTCTCTCTCTG
>NW_025146726.1:0-1314 GCF_004010195.1 Chiloscyllium plagiosum | reverse complement strand
TGGGGTGTGTGGTAATGTCCTGCACTGTGAGGTGTGTGGTTGTATCCGGCACTGTGGGGTGTGTGGTGACGTCCTGCACTGTGGGGTGTGTGGTGACGTCCCGCACTGTGGGGTGTGTGGTGATGTCCTGCACTGTGGGGTGTGTGGTGGTATCCTTCACTGTGGGGTGTGTGGTAGTATCCTGCACTATTGGCTGTGTGGTGATGTCCAGCACTGTGGGGTGTGTCGTGGTGTCCTGCACTGTGGGGTGAACGGCAATGTCCTGCACATTGGGATGTGTGGTGGTATCCTACACTGTGGGGTGTGTGGTGATGTACTGCACCGTGGGGTGTGTGGTGATGTCCTGCACTGTGGGATATGTGGTGGTATCCTACACTGTGGGATGTGTGGTGATTCCCTGCACTGTGGGGTGTGTGGTGGTACCATACACTGTGGGGTGTATGTTGACGTCCTGCACTGTGGGGTGTGTGGTGACGTCCTGCACTGTGGGGTGTGTATTGGTATCCTGCACTGTGGAGTGTGTGGTGATGTCCTGCACTGTGGGGTGTGTGGTGACGTCCTGCACTGTGGTGTGTGTATTGGTATCCTGCACTGTGGAGTGTGTGCTGATGTCCTGCACTGTGGGGTGTGTGGTGACGTCCTGCACTGTGGGGTGTGTATCGGTATCCTGCACTGTGGAGTGTGTGGTGGTATCCTACAGTGTGGGGTGCGTGGTGGTATCCGACACTGCAGGATGTGTGGTGGTATCCTACACTGTAGAGTGTGTGTTGATGTCCTGCACTGTAGGGTGTGTCGTGGTATGCTGCACTGTGGGGTGTGTGGCGATATCCTGCACTGTGGGGTGTGTGGTAATGTCCTGCACTGTGAGGTGTGTGGTTGTATCCGGCACTGTGGGGTGTGTGGTGACGTCCTGCACTGTGGGGTGTGTGGTGACGTCCCGCACTGTGGGGTGTGTGGTGATGTCCTGCACTGTGGGGTGTGTGGTGGTATCCTTCACTGTGCGGTGTGTGGTAGTATCCTGCACTATTGGCTGTGTGGTGATGTCCAGCACTGTGGGGTGTGTGGCGATGTCCTGCACTGTGGGGTGTGTGGAGATGTCCTGCACTGTGGGATGTGTGGAGATGTCCTGCACTGTGGGATGTGTGGCGATATCCTGCACTATGGGGTGTGTGGCGATATCCTGCACTGTTGGGTGTATGGAGATGTCCTGCATTGTGGGGTGTGTGGTGATATCCTGCACTGTGGGGTGTGTGGCGATGTCCTGCACTGTGGGGTGTGTGGAGATGTCCTGCACTGTGGGGTGTGTGGCGATGT
>NW_025146725.1:0-1314 GCF_004010195.1 Chiloscyllium plagiosum | reverse complement strand
TGCAACCCATTCTAAAGATGAAAACACTTAAAAGCACTCGAGATTTGTTCAATATGTCATTTTGCTACAAATTCTGTGTCTTATGATCCTGCTGTACAGCTACCTGACGAAGGAGCAACACTCCGAAAGCTCGTACTTCCAAATAAACCTGTTGGACTATAACTGGATTTTTAACTATGTTTCTAGTGAAAACAGCCCACCCCTCCCACGGCTGCCAGTAAACTTTACAATGCTGAGGAAACAATGAACCATCAGTCCTGAAAAATGTACAATTCTAATAATACGAGCTACACATTGACTGCTCCTTCTGATATAAGACATTGGAAACCTCCCGCCGGAGATTGAAAGAAATTAGCAGCTTTAAAAGAAAAACCTGTTGGACCTCATAGCCTTCAATGTCTGAGTCTGACGGTAAGTTCAGGTAACTTTTGTTGGGACCCAACTTTGTTGCAGCTTCAGATCGTCACAGCAAAAAGGTGCACAAAAAGTAGCGTTTTTTTTTAAACACGCACACACCCACACTCCCCTGCATCCCACTTTCTTCTCTATTGGTCAGCTGAGTTGTCCCTTTGTAATTCGATCCTTGGTGCAGCCTTAGCCTGGAGGAAGTATTGCTTCACTCAGCAATTGCAACCCATAGCCTGTATGCAAGTAAGATTCCCCCCGCACATTTGCAGATGGGCTGTCAAGAATCAACCACACTGTTGTGGCCTAGAGTCACATATAGTCCAGACCAGGGAAAGGATGCAGCTGGGACGACTGAGTGAATCCTTTCCCACAACGGCAGGTTCCTCCCCTAAAACATGAGTGAATCAGATTGTGGTGTTTGTTCCCCGAAAATGGTTTCATAATGAGATTCTGAACTCCAGATTTCTGACTGAACTCCAAATCCGCCATCTGCTATGGTGAGATTCAAACCCGGGAGTCCCCAGAACTGGGTTATTAATGCAGTCGATAATGGCACTCGGCCGAAGCTCCTTCTATCCCCCTGCGATGGGAGGTGAACTCACTGATGTCTCTGCAGGTGGGAGGAGCGGGTGAAGCGCTTCCCGCACAGAGAGCAAGTGAACGGTCTCTTTGATCCTCCAAGCTGAGTAAATGGTGTGAAGTCCTGTACTTTTCACGGTCACCGCACTGAATCTCCCTCATTGAGGTGTATCAGTATTCTTCCTGCCACACCAGTATCCAAGCAGACAGAAGCACACATTTCTTCTCGACTGGAATAGCTGCTGATATTCAAGTCCCAATGAATCAAATGACTCTGTCAGAAGCTGATGTATCTCTTGGTTTCAGATTTCTTTCCCCATGTCTTCC
>NW_025146724.1:0-1314 GCF_004010195.1 Chiloscyllium plagiosum | reverse complement strand
AAAGTCCTTATCTCATTCCGTTAAACTATGTGGCCATCCAAACAAAAAACTCACATTCATGGAAGGCTTATTCATCCCAGAACCATTTAGAAACTAATAGAGTTATAATGGGTCGAGTCGAAGTGTTCCCCCACTTTTACATCAACACTTACACTACCTTATTGCACAAAATGAAGTTTTGTTCCATCTCCACCAGGAGCATCCACTCATTTTTATAGAAACTTTTCTTGAATACATTTAACAAATCCTTCACTATTCTATCCTTTAGCATTTTGGTCGCCCCAATGAATGTATGAAAAAATAGAAGATCCAATTTTTTTCAACATTTTTAAGCTTACATATATCTGAGATATTTGTTTCTCAGTTTCTTTCTTACCATAGAAAAGCGTATAATAAAATCTCATCAAAGTGATCTTTCCTTTCTTGCTTTCATTTTATTTTCTGCAAGTATATTTTACCTGTATGGTTTTTCAGAAATCTCTTCGCTAGTGAAAGCAATAGCATATTCCTTAATCTAAAACGCCAAGTCCCACCCAATGTTTCTATTTCTGTTCCTTTTTTCTACACCACACACCAGGAACATTGAATTGCCAATATGAACATCTCTCAGCCAAGTTACTGTATGAGCTATGATATCCCAATGTCATGTTCTTAACCATGCACTGAGTTTGGCAGCTTTGGCTGTAAGAAACTTGCATTGAAATAAATGTGATATAGTTTACCAGAATTACTATATTGTCTGACTCTCTCGTCTTTATTTTCAAATTGATGTGTTCTCCTCAAATTCAGAAACATATCAATTCATCCTCGCGTTTACAATGCTACATACAACACACCCACTTGCCTTCTCTGTCAATATAAAGTCTACCCACGTAGAGTAAGTAGATCTACCTGTTATTGGCAGCTTTCCAGATTAGATTAGGCCAATCCTTTTTGAACAAGTCTTTTCTATTCCAAAAGACATTCCAATTTCCCTGAAATCCTAAATTCCTAAGCAGTACGCCTGCACGTGACCTATTGACTTTGTCCATAAACTTACTATCCTTCCCTCTCTGAGTTTGGCATTGTGAGTAAACCAGAAACTACTATTTTAAGGTTATTATGAACCTTCCAACCGACCTCTGAGATTCACTCTGCACTGCTTTCAGCGTTTCCCTACAAATTTCATTCCTAACAATATAGAACATTCAACATAGAACATAGAACAATACAGCACAGAACAGGCCCACGATGGTGTGCCGAACATTTGTCCAAGCTTAAGAACCCATCCATGTACCTATTCAATTGCCTATTAAAGGTCACCAAAGATTCTGA
>NW_025146723.1:0-1314 GCF_004010195.1 Chiloscyllium plagiosum | reverse complement strand
CATAAAAGGCTAGGTTCATAAATTTGCAAATGATACCAAAGTCGGGAGAGTTGTGGATAGTGATGAAGAAGGCTTTAGTTTACAGAAAGACATGGATAAGATGGAGAACCAGCCTGAGAGGTGGCAAATGGAGTTTAATGCGGAAAAGTGTGAGGTGGCACACTTTGGAAGTAGTGACAGAAATGCAGAGTACTGGGCTAATGGTAAGATGCTTGGTGGTTTAGATGAGCAGAGAGAGCTCAGTGTGCAAGTGCATCGATCTTTGAGAGTTGCCACACAAGTTTATCGGGTTCTGAAGAAGGCAAATTTTGTTTTAGCGTTTATTGGTAGAGGGACTGAGTTTTGGAACCATGAGATCATACTGCAGATGTAAAAAACCTCTGGTGCGGCCACCTTTGGAATATTGCACACAGATCTGGTCACCACATTATAGGAAGGATTTGGAAACTTTGGAAAAGGTAAACAGGAGGTTTATTAGGATGTTGCCTGATTTGGAGGGAATGACCACCAAGGAAAGGTTGAGTGACTTGAGGCTGTTTTCGTTAGAGTGTAGAAGGTCGAGAGGCGACTTAATTGAGACATAAAAGATGATCAGAGGGTTTGGAAGGTTGGGCACTGAGAGTCATTTTCCTTGGATGGCAATGCCTCGCACGATGGGACTTAGCTTAAAATTGAGCGGTGATACATATAGGACATGTATATCAGAGGTAGTTTCTTTACTCAGAAAGTGGTAGGGGGGTGGAACGCTCTGCCTGCAACTATAGTAGACTGGCCAACTTTAAGAGCATTTAAATGGTCATTGGATAGGCATATCGACGAGAATGGAATAGTGTAGGCTCGATGGGTTCCACCTGTGAGGCCAAAGGGCCTGTACACGCTGTAATGTTCTATGTTCTGTGTCCTTAATATTCACAACACTTTTCAAAAACAATGACATTCTTTTGAAAATACGAAGTTTAATATCTTGAATGTCCAACGAGATTTGGTGGTCAGTTGCATAACTGTTTAAAATGCCGCGAACAGGAGCATAGATTGTCAAGAAGTGCAATGGAATGCGAGCCATAATACCTGAGGAGCCGGAGGAGAGATATGCAGAGTGCTGCAGTTACATAAAAGTATACTTAGACTCCACAAACATGACTGTGAGCAAATTGGAACAACATATCTTCAGATAGATGCACTGGCCCTGAAGTCAGTTTAACGTATGTTTACTGAAATGGTGACAGGGCTTCACGCATTCAATTATGAGTACATTTTAGATAAAACTGCGACTGCATTCCCTATAGTCCAGAATGTTCAGAGGTGATCCAACCG
>NW_025146722.1:0-1314 GCF_004010195.1 Chiloscyllium plagiosum | reverse complement strand
CTCCAAGGCCCCTCTGCTCTATTGCACTTCTTAGGCCCTACCATTCTCCTAACTTGATTTAACATTACAAGCGCAAGACCTCACACTTTTCAATATTCAATACTATATGCCAATTCTCACACTCCTTCCCCAGATGATCAAGTTCCTGCTGCAATTACCAAACACCTTCCTTCGTATACACAATAATTCCTGGTTCAGTGTAAATTGGCAGATTACCAGTCATAACTTATATATTCTCATCGAAATCATTGATATAGATAACCAACAGCAATAGACCCAGCACTGACCCTGGAGACACCCAACCAGTCACATGCCTCCAGACAGACAAGCATCCTTCCACTATTATCTTTTTTTCTTCTTTTTTAGGTTGAACAGGATATCTGACATTTCTGTTTTTTAACAGTCCACCTTAATTTTTTTTCTAATAACCACACATACTACCTATTATCTTTTTTTCTTCTTTTTTAGGTTGAACAGGATATCTGACATTTCTGTTTTTTAACAGTCCACCTTAATTTTTTTCTAATAACCACACATACTACCGCCCAACTGCAAGAGTGCTTATGTTTCCCCAGCAGCGATGTTGTGTGTGTGTCTGTGCAGGTGTATGACACAGTGAAAGACACAAGGTGTACAAATCATTATTAAATTTCGACCACCAAGAAGAAATGAAACACCTAAGTGGCCAACGACAAGCAGTGGCCTTCACATCAAAGGGCAATGCTGTGTGATCAGACAGTCAAGGGGAGGGAAGGGATTACATCAAAATAGAATTGGAGCGGAAAATAATATACTCCACTCCCTGCGGCACCCACTACTCCCTGAACAGTTCAAGGGTGTTGGTGGACACTGCGTGATCCTTCTCCAGACACCCGGGCTCTAACATAAACGTGGAAAGAGAGGCAGCCAGCCGGCTCTAACGACCTTCTGCATGGCCTGCTGCCTGGACCTGGTTATGATCAGTTTGGCCCGGCCGAACAGCAGACCCACGTGGAGGTCCTCCGATCTACCCTAAATTCTCTGTATCGATTTTCCGAAGATCAGAAGCGTGGGAGTGAACTGTAATTAAAATCAGAGCAAAAGGTTTTATTTAGAAATCACAAAGGGAGTGCAAGAACCCACACTCAATATAATTCTTCCAATATTACGCTCTGCTTCCTATCATTAATCCAATGTATGTCCAATTTGCTAGCTCCTTCTAGACTCCAAATCGATCTAATCTTCCAGAGCACCCTACTACACTTATGAAAGGCCGAACTGAAATCCATATAGGCTGCATCGATCACACTTCCATTGTCAATATTCCAGGTCAGT
>NW_025146721.1:0-1314 GCF_004010195.1 Chiloscyllium plagiosum | reverse complement strand
TTTTATAATGGGGCAGAAGTGAAAACTGCAGATACTGGAGGTTGAAGTCGAGGGATTCCTGATGAAGGGCTTTTGCCCGAAATGTCGATTTTCCTGCTCCTCGGATACTGCCTGACCTGCTGTGTTTTGCCAGCACCAGTATCTCGACTCCTTTTACAATGACACTACCATGCTGGTTACAGTGCTGTCTATCTCGCACTGTCTTATTTATCTTCAATCCTGTGTAACTACAATGACACCAACAAACAAACAACATTACATCCAACAGCTTTGTTTCTTTGCAGATGCATTATTTTCTTTCATTTATAGACAACACAATTTGAACTCCCAGCAGGTCAGAGTGGGATTTGATAAACACTTGATTTAGGGATGGGGCCTAACCACACAGGATTCAGACATGGAAATGGTTTTTGACACATCCCCCTCTCCCTTGCTGACAGGATTCCAGAGCCAAATGAGTCAGTCAGGCATGTTAGGTGTTACATGTCCCGGCAGCCAGTTTGTGTTGGCACAGCACTGACGTTGACTTTATAAATGTGGAAAAGCAAGAGAGACTGAAAATATCACTACAGTTTGAAAATATTGAACATTGGTCCCACACTAAAATGTCAGATTCTCTGGGTTTTTAAAATTCATTTGTGGGACTTGGCCGTCTCTGGCTTGGCCAGCCTTAATAACCCATCCCTATTTGCCCTTGAGAAGGTGGTGCTGAGCTGCCTTCTTGAATCGCTGCAGTCCACTTGCTGTGCGTTCACCCACAAAGTCGATAGGGAGGGATTTCCAGGATTTTGACCCAACAACTGTGAAGGAATATTTCCAAGTGAGGGTGGTGAGTGGCTTGGAGGGCAACTTGCAGCTGGTGGTGTTCCCAAGTTGCTGCTGGCCTTGTCATAGAGTCATAGAGATGTACAGCACGAAAACAGACCCTTCAGTCCAACCCGTCCATGCCGACCAGATATCCCAACCCAATCTAGTCCCACCTGCCATCACCATATCCCTCCAAACCCTTCCTATTCATATACCCATCCAGATGCCTTTTAAATGTTGCAATTGTACTAACCTCCACCACTTCCTCTGGCTGCTCATTCCATCTCACCCTAAAACTATGTCCTCTAGTTCTGGACATCCCCACTGCAGGGAAGAGACTTTGTTTATTTATCCTATCCATGCCCCTCATGATTTTATAAATCTCTATAAGGTCACCCCTCAGCCTCAGGCGCTGCAGAGAAAACAGGTCCAGTCTATTAAACCTCTCTCCCTATAGCAAGTCCTCTAACCCTAACAACATCCTTGTCAATCTTTTCTGAACCCTTT
>NW_025146720.1:0-1314 GCF_004010195.1 Chiloscyllium plagiosum | reverse complement strand
TCAGGATTCCCTCCAACCACTTGCCCACCACTGATGTTAGGCTCACTGGTCTATAGATCCCTGGCTTGTCCTTACCACCATTCTTAAACAGTGGCACCACGTTTGCCAACCTCCAATCTTCCGGCACCTCACCTGTGACTGTCGATGACACAATATCTCAGCAAGAGGCCTAGCAATCACTTCTCTAGCATCCCACAGAGTTCTCGGGCACACCTGATCAGGTCCTGGGGTTTTATCCACCTTTACCTGCTTCAAGACATCCAGCACTTCCTCCTCTGTAATATGGAAATTTTGCAAGATGTCACCATCTATTTCCCTACAGTCTATATCTTCCATATCCTTTTCCACAGTAAATACTGATGCAAAATACTCATTTAGTATCTCCCCCATTTTCTGTGGTTCCATGCAAAGGCCGCCTTGCTGATCTTGGAGGGACCCTATTCTCTCCCTAGTTACCCTTTTGTCCTTAATATATTTGTTAAAACCCTTTGGATTCTCCTTAATTCTATTTGCCAAAGCTATCTCATGTCCCCTTTTTGCCCTCCTGATTTCCCTCTTAAGTATACTCCTACTTCCTTTATCAGCAAATAATCCACAGTGTCAGAGAATAATAAGTTGCATATAAATAAGGTAAGAATAAATAAAAGTGATATGTTATTGCATGCAAATAGGTCTCAAATCACTCACTACAAGATTAGATTAGATTAGATTAGATTACAGTGTGGAAACAGGCCCTTCGGCCCAACAAGTCCACACCGACCCGCCGAAGCGAAACCCACCCATACCCCTATATTTACCCCTTACCTAACACTATGGGCAATTTAGTATGGCCAATTCACCTGACCCTGCACATCTTTGGACTGTGGGAGGAAACCGGAGCACCCGGAGGAAACCCACGGGGAGAACGTGCAAACTCCACACAGTCAGTCGCCTGAGGCGGGAATTGAACCCAGGTCTCTGGCGCTGTGAGGCAGCAGTGCTAACCACTGTGCCACCGTGCCGCCCCTATTATTAAAACCTTGGGTGAAAAGTAAGGCTTTCTTTGTTGACATTGAGAACTCATTTTTTCCACATTGCAATAATTCTCCAATTGACCTACCATTGTTCACATCATTTAGAGACTGAGAAGGTTCTGCCCTATAATAAAGTAGGTAAAAACAATGACTGCAGATGCTGGAAACCAGAGTCTAGATTAGAGTGGTGCTGGAAAAGTACAGCAGTTCAGGCAGCATCTGAGGTGCACCTCGGATGCTGCCTGAACTGCTGTGATTTTCCAGCACTACTCTAATTTAGACTCTGCCCTATAATCCTGAG
>NW_025146719.1:0-1314 GCF_004010195.1 Chiloscyllium plagiosum | reverse complement strand
ATCATGGTGCTAAAGCCAGATAAGACCCAACAGTTATGTGTGGACTATCACAAAATCAATGTTGTTAGACTGATGCGTAAACATACCTGAAGTTGGAGGACGGTGTGGAAAAGATTGGAGGAGCAACTTACATTTCTAAGTTGGACTTCCTCAAAGGTTACTGGTAGTGAACTTGTCGGAAAGATCAAAGGTAATTTTGTAACGCCAACTGGCCTGCAGAAATTTAAAGTAATGCCGTTTGTACGAAAAACACTTCAGCCACATTTCAGAGGTTAACTGACAGGGGAATTACCGAATACGCAACTGATTGGTGTATATTGTACCTGGTGACTTTCAGTCTCTCGTGGATTGAATAGTTACAGCATTTATCGGGCTTTTTGATCAAAGTTTGAAGTCAAACTGGTTTGTAAACCTCGCTGAAAGTGAATCTGCCAAAGCCAAAGTCACCTTTCTGGGATATATCGTTGAACACAGACAAATAGCCCCACGGCATGCGAAAACGAAAGTTACAGGGGACTTTTACACATTTTTGACGAAAATAGCAGAACTACGGTTCCCCGCATTGAGTGGCTTTTACTGAAAGTTTGTGCTGAATGTTAGCAGTGGGACTACTCCACTCACCGAACTGTTAAAAACAGGCAAGACATTTCAGTGAACACAAGACTTTCAAAATGTTGTTTTTCTCAGAGCAGAGCTGATTGTGAGGAGACATGATTGACGTGTACGAAATAATGAGGAGCAAGGAATTACAGATTGAAGGAAACATTTGCTCTTGTTCGATCACAAGAGTTTGTAGATTTCAGATAAGATGCAGAAAGCTTTGAATGGACTGGTAGGAAAACTTTATCAGTCAGCGGGTGGTAGACTCTGGAACTCACTCTCTATAAAGATCAGTTGGACAGTTAACCCTTCATTTTTCTCTGATTCCACTGGCCAAAGAGTTTCGAAAAATGCTCAAAGTGAGCAACAGTTCTTCGATCGGTGGCGTTATGAAATGGAAAGGTGCCCATAAGCAACGTGTACGACTATTCGGCTTCCCTCCTGTGATGACGCTGGAACATTGACTCTCATGTTCTCGGGGACATTTAATGAGGGCATTCTCGTTCTTGCAGATGAAGAGCTCATACCTTATTTATGCTGAAGAAAAATCAGTTTTTAAGCAGGATTAACGTCTGTCCTGCCTGCGAGCCAGGTAGGATTCGAACCGACAGTCCGCTGATCCGTAGTCAGGCGCGTTATCCATTGCGCCACTGGCCCGATGCACATACCCAGACTTAAGGGCCGTGATGTTAATACGGACATGGTTAATAGCAG
>NW_025146718.1:0-1314 GCF_004010195.1 Chiloscyllium plagiosum | reverse complement strand
GAGGAGGACATGCAGCTCCACAATGCCCTAAAACAAGAACAAAATGAGACGATACGGCGAGAGAAACCTCTTACATTGCAATGAGAGCAGACCTTTTACCTCATTTGTCCGCAACATAGGAATTGGAATGGATTGCAGAGGTTATAAAAAGCAAGAATGTAAGAATAAACAAGATAATGAGGGATTTTTTTAATAAAACGACAAACTATTGGGATTGACAGCAAAGTTCTAGTATCCATTTATAAGGGATTAATGCCAGGGCATTTTCTAATCAAACTGCAATCTTTCAGAGCCAGCAAGGTATTTGAAGTGCATATCTTGCTCGAGTAAAATGTTCGATTTGCTTAAGTATGTGTCAAGCCCACAGGATAATGGCAATCCTCCAGATACAGTCTTACTGATTTTTCAGAAGGTATTGGATAATATACTACGCAACGAATATTATGAAAGGTAAGATGACATAATCGGTTTGGATAGAGAACTAGCTAACCAACAAAATGCAGTGAAAAATGCAGGGAAATATGAGTATTCTGTTTGGCAAGATGTAGCTCGTGGGGTGTTATGGGGATTGATCCTTAGGCCGCAAGTATTTCAAATTTAAATTAATGATTTGCATAAGGGGTCAGAAAATGATGTAACGAAATTTTCCGATGTCTCTGAATAGCTAAGTTGCAAGGAAGTAATCAGGATTCTACAAATTCGGTGAAGGAGTCAAAATTTCGCAGACGAAATTTTATTCATTGCAGCATGATGTCATCTATATTATTCAGATGAATAGAAAGGAAGCGTGTTATCAAAAAGGAGACTGAAGCGGGAGTACTGTGTACAGCCTTGATGAGGAGGGACCTAGTCGCATTGCAGATAGTAGAGAGATCGGTTTCAGGGGTAAGGGGCTGTTTTATGAGGAGAGATGGAGCAGTTCAATCCTGTACTCTACGGAGTATTGAAGATTGTGAGCAGACATAACTGAGGTATGTAATGTTATGAAGTTGAAGGCGTATACTGTGTGTTTAAGAGAGAGTGAATGCAGTTGTGTACGAAACGATAACACTCACCTGTGGTATGACTGGATGACATATTTTCCAGTGTACTGGAAAATTGGAAGTTCGTAACACTTCACTAGGAAACGGATACCTGAGTTTGCCGCTGTCTTGACTACCGTAAGTTTGCATAATTTAAATATATGTCTTATTGGAATAGCATATTGTTATCAAGTTGAGGGCAGGCAATAAAATGTTAAGAGAAAGGGATTGAGAGTTCTACGTAGTTGCTGTTTAATGGTCAATTTTTGAGATAAAGCATACATTTCATTAA
>NW_025146717.1:0-1314 GCF_004010195.1 Chiloscyllium plagiosum | reverse complement strand
CCAAGGACCTGCATGTCCTTGGCGGAGTGGGAGTGGGAGAGGGAGTTAAGGTGTTCAGCCACGGGGCGGTTGGGTTGGTTGGTTGGTGCGGGTGAGGGAAAAGCCAGGTCCAGTTGAGGACAAAGAAGGAAATTTCTGCATGAAGCCAGAGGATGTGGGTGAGGACCTTGGTGAATAATTTGCATGTGTATTCAAAAGAAATGGACATGGTGAATGTAGACAAGGGTATGTTGATAATTCTAGGGCATGTCTATATAAAAAAAAGAAGAAAGTGTTGGGCTTTTCAAAAATCCATGAGATTACAAGTTCCCAGGAGCTGATGGTGGCTATTCTAGGGAGGACATTTCTGGGTCCTTGTACAAAATCTTTAAATCCTCTTTAGTTTCAGGAGAGATCCAAGAGGACTGGAGAATAGCCAGTGTTCTTCCCTTGTTTCAGAAGGGCAACACAGATAATATGGGAAATGCAGTGAACCTTATGTCAGTGGTAATTTAACATACCTGGTCAGTATGGATGGGTTGGACTGAAGGGCCTGTTTCCTTGCTGTACAACTCCACGATTTTATACCACCAAGCCAAGAGATCTTGGAGATGATTCTTAGGGCCAGGATTTACTCACATTTGGAAAAATAAAAGACTAATTAGTGACAGGCAGCAAGGCTTTGTGTGGAGAAGGTCATGTCTCACAAACTTGATTGAGATTTTTGAGGAAGTGGCAAAGATCCCTGAAGAGAGCAGAGTGGCAGATATTGTCTCACAGGATTTTAGCAAGGCCTTTGTCAAGGTCTGTCATGGTAAGCAGATACTGGGGGTGAAGTCATATGGCCATATGACCAGTATTGTTGCACAGGGATCAGTATTAAGACCCCTCATTTGTTTATAAATAATTTGGAGGAGAATGTCCATCGTCTGATCAGTAAGTTTGCCGATAACACAAACATTGAGGGAGCTATGGATAATGTGGAGGATTGCCAGAGGATACAGCAGGATTATCGATAATCTGGAGATTTGGGCGAAGAAATGGCAGATGAACTTTAATCTGGAAAAATATGAGCTGATACATTTGGAAGGTCCAATGCATAAGGGAAGTTACACAGTAATTGGCAGAACCCTTAGGAGCATTAAAGTACAGGGGCTTGAAGCATACAGGTCCACACTTCCCAGAAAGGGACAATATCAGTGGATGAGGTAGTCTAGAAGGCATATGGCATGCTTGCCTTCATTGTTTAGGACATAGAGTATAAAAATTGGCAAGCCATGTTGCAGAGCGTTAGCAAGGTCGCATTTTGAATATTGTGTACAGTTCTGGTCATTG
>NW_025146716.1:0-1314 GCF_004010195.1 Chiloscyllium plagiosum | reverse complement strand
CATTCCATTCTGGTTACATACAGATAAGAAGAATCACACGGGGAGGTGTGTAATAAGATTCACACGGGACTAAGCAACACCTCCATTCCGGTTAGATTCACACATGTATTGGGACATAATTTTTAACCGTTTCACCACAGATACTAATTGTGCAGAGGTCCATCAAATTTGTAACCTCTTTATTAAGGATCTGGTGCAGGGTGTCAAAGGATGGAGATTTGAGGGCACAACTGATGTCATCAGCATAAATCAATTTACAGAGTGTGAATGATGGCAACTTATTTGTTTACATATTGACCGGTGTTTGGTGCTGACACTGAACTCCATGGTAGTCAATTGGCCTGTCTTTTGCAAGCATTTCTCCCTTGCCTGAGGTGGATTCTAACTGGTGTAGGAATGCTTTAAACTGAGGTAATCTGTGGCATCTCTTGCAGAAGAATAACATTTTTGTTTCCCAAACTACAAGATAACCAAGTAAAAAGTAAAAGCTGTGATGGTAGGGGAACTCGGCAGCAATAATATCACTCAATATCAAGAGGAGATGGCTAGATTCCATTGTAGGAAATAGTCATTGCCTGGCATTGTGTGACACAGATTGTTACTCAAGACCATAAGGTAGAGAAACAGAATTAGGCCATTCAACCCATTGCGTCTGCTCCACCATTCAAAGATAGCTGATACATTTCTCAAACCTAGTTTCCTGTCTTCTCCCTGTAATCCTTGATCCCCTTACTAATCAAGAACCTATCTCTCTCTGTTTTAAACACACTCAATGACTTGGCCTCCACAGCCATTTGTCGCAACGAGTTTCACAGATTCATCACTCTCTGGCTGAAAAAAATACCTCTTATCTCATCTTGCCATGTATCAGCCCAAGCCTGAATATTGTTCCGATCATGCCACATGCAGGCAATGTGCTTCAGATATATTTCATACTAATTTTCCAAAAATGCCTGTCTTTTTGCTGGGAGCCATCCAATTTTACTCTTAGCGCTTTCATTAAATATTCATGACAGACCCAGTAATATTGGCCTTTCCATGGAGAGCCCATCTGAGGGAAATTGAGGGGGTGGGATCATAGGAAACCCTACAGTACAGCAAAAGGCCAAGTTAGCCTTTTTTTTTTGTTGCTTAAACATGTGACTCATTGCCATTCCAAATCTTGTATGCTTCAGGGCATCGTGCCAACAAATGTTAAGAGTTTTCAGTCAGTAAGGACTGCAGATGCTGGAAGTCAGAGTCAATAAAATGTGGAGCTGGAAAGGCACAGCAGGTCACACACAGAAGCAGGAAAGTTGATGTTTTGGGTCTGGA
>NW_025146715.1:0-1314 GCF_004010195.1 Chiloscyllium plagiosum | reverse complement strand
TACACCGGGACAGCTATTCTCTACAATATACACGAGGAGACCTGTTCACTACGATATACACCGGACAGCTGTTCACTACAATATACACCGGGACCGCAGTTCTCTACAATATACACTGGGACAGCTGTTCTATACAACATACATCGGGACAGCTGTTCACGACAATATTCACCAGGACAGCTGTTCTCTACAATATACACCGGGACAGCTGTTCACTACAATATACACCGGGACAGCTATTCTCTACAATATACACCAGGAGACCTGTTCACTACGATATACACCGGACAGCTGTTCACTACAATATACACCGGGACCGCAGTTCTCTCCAATATACACTGGGACAGCTGTTCTATACAACATAAATTGGGACAGCCGTTCACGACAATATTCACCAGGACCGCTGTTCTCTAAAATATACATCGGGACAGCTGTTCACGACAATATTCACCAGGACAGCTGTTCTCAACAATATACACCAGGACAGCTGTTCTCTACAACATACATCGGGACAGCTGTTCACGACAATATTCACCAGGACAGCTGTTCTCTACAATATACACCGGGACAGCTGTTCACTACAATATCCAACGGGACAGCTATTCTCTACAATATACACCAGGAGACCTGTTCACTACGATATACACCGGACAGCTGTTCACTACAATATACACCGGGACCGCAGTTCTCTACAATATACACTGGGACAGCTGTTCTATACAACATAAATTGGGACAGCCGTTCACAAAAATATTCACCAGGACCACTGTTCTCTACAATATACTTTGGGACAGCTGTTCACTACAGAAGACACCGGGACAGCTGTTCACTACAATATACACCGGGACAGCTATTCTCTACAATATACACCAGGACAGCTGTTCACTACGATACACACCGGACAGCTGTTCACTACAATATACACCGGGACAGCTGTTCAGTATAATATACACCGGGACAGCTGTTCACTACAATATACACCGGGACAGCTGTTCACTACGATATACAATGGGACAGCCATTCACTACAATATACATCGGTACAGCTGTTCAATACAATATGCACTGGGACGGCTGTTCACTACAATATACACCGGTTCGGCTGCTCACCACAATATCCACCGGGACAACTGTTTTCTACAATATTCACCGGGACAGCTGTTCTCTACAATATACACCGGGACAGCTGTTCACTACAATATACACCGGGACAGCTATACTCTACAATATACACCAGGACAGCTGTTCACTACGATATACACCGGACAGCTGTTCACTACAGTATACACCGGGACAGCTGTTCAGTATAATATAC
>NW_025146714.1:0-1314 GCF_004010195.1 Chiloscyllium plagiosum | reverse complement strand
TTAATTACCATTAACTTTTGAAAATGTTTCAAGGTTCTTCCCTCCTTTTCTCCTCAAGGCTTTCAGCCAACTCTTTTAAAGTGGGTAAGAAGCCTATTTCTGACACAGATTAGACAAAACAAAAACTGTTACTTACCTGTGATTTTAAGACCCATCATCTGAAGATGGAGACTGCAGAACTTGCTAAATACAGAATAATAACCGTGGAAGCTACAACCCCTTTCAACGGCATTCAATGCTGTATTCCAGTAAGTAAACACAGGTTAAATATCCCAAAGCCTCTTTGAAAAGCTTCAGAAAGAAATAGTAAGGTGGTAGTTGGAAAATGGGGGCAGTTAAGTCAGGAGGTCATGCCTAGGGGGCTGGGAGATAGTCATTGGTGGCAGGTTCCAGATGTGATTAATTTCCCATCAAATGTATACATTTTCAAGGCAATTTCCATGTTGTCAGTCCATTCAAACTTCTGATAGGTCCAAACACTATCTTTGACAGTTAATCTGGTTTACCACTATCCAGAGATTGCAAGATCTGGGTCAGTTGCTGTTTACTTTGTTCAAGTTTGAGTTGAATCACAGAACTGTTTTATCTTTTTTAACAGAGTCAGTTCCCTAAACTGAGGAGATTCTAAAACTCCTGGTTATATGTATATTTTTTAGCACACTGACTGTGGCCTAGCTAGCACAGAGTCAGTGCCCAAAACTAAGGAGACTCTAAATCTCCTGGTTATATACTTTTTTCTTAACTCCTGTGCTACCACAATTGCGGTAGTGCTTATTCTGCCCCAGCACCCATGTTGTGTGTGTGCAGGTGTCGGACACAGTGAAATAGGACCGTTACATTGCAGAAGGAGGCCGTTAGTCCCATCTTGTCCGCAATGACTCTTTGAACATTTGACTTTGTGCCAAACCTGTGTCTTCCCCCTAACCCTGCACACTGGTTCCATTTAATCATCTAATGTCCTTTTGAATGCCTCAATTGAATCCAGTGAATACTGGCAGATATTACAACTGAGACAACAATCCAGTCGTTATTTCACATCTACGCAAGTACTTAGCAGCATCCACATTGGATAATGTTTAAGAGTTTTTTTTAATGAAATTTCTTATTTCAAAGATACTGAGAGCAATTGTAGTACCCTACTGCTTCTCGTTTTTAAAATTTGATTTGGCAGCATATGGACTGCGTAACCCAGGTTTTATCAAATAAGCTATTAATGAAACATATATTGTTCTTCTTAAACTTGCATAAAGTTAGACCTATCACCTTCATCCAAAACCCCCATCCACCCATTGTATTCTTTGCTACCTTCCCCCA
>NW_025146713.1:0-1314 GCF_004010195.1 Chiloscyllium plagiosum | reverse complement strand
CACGATCCAGCGGAAATACAACGGAGCCCATTGTGGCCCGTATGCCAAATTCATTAATGTTATGGCATCCTGAAGTAAGCAACTATAATTATTGCAGATTTGTACGATCCAATTAAAACTGACATTAAGCAATTAAAAGTATCGGGGGCGTCGTTAAGCAAGGCTTGAACCTCACAGGTGTCAAGGGCTTACCAAATGGTCTTTCAACGGTCATAACTGAGGCAAGCAAGTTCGTTAGCATTCATGTTGTTCAAGTTAAATGCTTTCACAACCTGTCCGGATTCTAGGACCCCGTTGAATACTTACACTTGTGTCTTGTGGCTGAGTAGCAAGAATTGTATCACTCGCCACGTATTTGTCACTGACCAGCTTTCCTCTCCTCATTTTTGGATGCGACAAAAGCAGCAAAATCACCCTCTATATATCATCTCGCGAACAATACCAGCCGGTGAGCGGCCAGTACGAAGGATCCCCTGCCTTACTCTTGATTCGAACTGATTTAATACGGCGCTTCTGTGTTTTCCTCGAGACGACAAAATCAGCGGGACAAGATTTAAATGTTCCAGAGTTCACTCTTTCTACCGGGTGTTTGCAACTGACTGATCCCATCAGAATCTGACTGGTCAATGGCTTGAGTCTATATCCTGTCAAAGGAAATGAACAAAAACCACACAAATTCAAAATCGCGTGGGTGCATCTGTCAATAACTCAAGGTCATGTGAAATTATAAATTATTCTTTCTTACCAATACTTTCTTGCCACAGCATCTTTCCTTGGATCAGCCTGTTAGCTCAGGTGGGTCACTAATGCTCCCTACAGCTCTATGTTTGCAATCTTTGTGGAAACCGACTTGCCATTGCGTTTTTGTTGTAAAAAGGAATCAGGATGTTAACTCAGGCCCAGATCACGCAACCAGCCGATATCTTAACAGTGTCGTTCCCCTCCTTTTTTTTAAAACAAACAGAAAAAATGATTGTGACAGCGCCTACCAAACGCAAAGCAGACTCAGCGGCATTCCTCATAAGCGGGCCCAAGAGGAAGCTTAATCAAACAGATTCGGTGACCCCCTCGAAAAACAGCAACAAATTCAAGAAAACCTTGTGGTAGAAAAGGAAATCTTACTTAGAATCAGGAGAGAAGACATGGAACGATTAACGAGTGTTTAAACATGGCCATGCGGCATTGCATCTTTATTCAGAAAAGGCCACTGTATTCCAATGAAATACAGAGTGTTACACGTTATATAGTACATCACAAAACCCACTGCTCATTAACTACGCTGCCTCGGGGCAGTCGTGCGGTCCACATACATTG
>NW_025146712.1:0-1314 GCF_004010195.1 Chiloscyllium plagiosum | reverse complement strand
CATCGGGAGGGACTCAGGGAAAACACTGGGAGGGAAAGGAAAGGATCAGCAACATTCTGGGAATACACTGTCCCTATTCCAATCAGGGACTGGGAATTAAACATACTGAGGGGAAACTGATTCTGTTTACAAACTGGAAAAACCAGTAATACAACAATCTTTGGAGACTGCACCCTATTTGTTGAGAAATTTGATCCATTGTTTGATGTGAAGCTGCAGAAGCAGAAAAATGGAACAAGTGCTAAGTGATCACTCGGTCCTAGTGACAGGGAAGCTCCAGCACAGCCAGGCTGAGGTTTAGGCTCTGAGCCAGTAAGGCTGGGGCTGAGAAGAGGCCTCCCCCACCAGCTCAGGAGTATCAGGAACAGCACTAGGACCCTGGGATCCCCCTCTCACAGTAAACATATGGCTCAGTCCTTCCAACTGGGAGAGGTGACGGTACATCGGGATTGTCCCTGGAGCAGGAATCCAGCAACCCAAGTGGAGCCTCCTCCTCCTACATTGAGTTGTTGAATGATCATGACTGGATGTGGTAGGACAGCAGATCTGATCTGTTGGTTGTGGAATCACTGAGCTCTGTCTCTGCTGCTCCTGTTGTTTCTGCACACCTCGGCCTGTTCTGTAGCTTCACCGAGGAACACCATCATCTGCAAGTTCCCTCAAAGCCACTCACCATCCTGACCATCCATTCCTTCACTGTCACTGGCTCCAAATCTTGGAATTCCGTCCCTCCCTAATGACATTGTGGGTCTGCCTCCAGCACATGGAATGCTCCATGAGGATCACTGCGGTGATGGGCTCTCCCATGACTGCAGGGAACCAGCTGAATCTCCATGTTGGATTCTCTGTACCAGACTCTCACCATCAACTCTCATACTGGATCCTCTGGAACTAAACGTCCCACACCACTCTCTGTCATTAATCCACTCCATGAAGCCCCCACACCACATTCTTCATTTCTCTCTCTGCACACCCGTCCCTCCCCCAGGGTCTGAGTGTCTCCCCTGTGACTGTGTCCTGAATTAGACTCAGTACCAGGAAGAACACTGGGGTCCATGGGATTCCCAGCCAGCCGAGGGTTAGCAGTGACTGATACTGACCTGTGACCCATGAATGGCCTTAACTCTCCCAGGTCGCATTGAACTGACCCTCAACAACTGCTGATACGAGGACCCACAAGCTGCTGAGTGAAAATCTCGTGAAATTATTAGCAATGAATTCAATCAACAACGAACAATTATTTATTGATGACTAACCACAATTATCAGCATTTATAGTCCGCTTAATGATATAAATAGGAAAAGACTGTTTTCC
>NW_025146711.1:0-1314 GCF_004010195.1 Chiloscyllium plagiosum | reverse complement strand
CCTGTGGAACCAATGTGAAGCCCAAGTAGCCAATACTATTCCATTCTCGTCCATGTGACTATCCAATGACCGTTTAAATTCCCTTAAGGTTAGCAGATCGACTCCTGTTGTAGGCAGTTTGTTCCATGCCCCTACTACTCTGAGTAAAGAAACTATCTCTGACATCTGTCATATATCTTTCACCCCTCAATTTAAAGCTATCCCCCCTCAAGCTAGGTATCACCATCTGAGGGAAAAGGCTCTCACTGTCCAATCCATTTCACTTTCTGATTATCTTATAAGTCTCAATTAATTCATCTCAAACGTCTTCTCTCGAACAAAAACAGCTTCAAGTTCCTCATAACATCTTCCCTCCATACCAGGTAACATACTAGTAAATCTCCATTGAACCCTTTAAAAATCTTACACATCGTTCATCTAATGGGGTGACCTATCTGCTCTGTAATTTCCTGGCCTATCCCTGCTGCCCTTCTTGAACAAAGGAACCACATTTGCTATCCTCCAGTCATTCGGCATTTCACCCGTGGTCAGCAATGTATTAAATATATCCACCAGTGCCTCAGCAATCTCCTCCCTTACCTCCTAAAGCAGATTGGGATACATTTCATTCAAAGGGTAGGGAGACCTGGAGCCTTCAAGAAATCCTGCAGCGAGATAGGACCACTCACAGTGAACAGAGCAGAGAGCATTTCAGCGATCGATCTTTGGTATGGAGGACATGACATAGATACAGAGTTGAAGGGTGAACACAGAGTGTGATGGTCCCAGGCTCAATCCCCACTCTCTTGTTTACTTTCATCTCTGCTGTGCTGAGCCTTCCCATGTCAATATAGGAAGTTGACAGTTATCAATCCAGGCCTGTGCTGTCTTAGTGAGGACCAAAGTAACAGAGGGGAAAGCAGGACTCCCCCAAGGAGATGGTTTTGAATCCTGGGATCTTTCTGTTCTATATTTCCCCCTATCACGCTGACTTTTGTCATGGGATGGAGTCATTCAGCAAGGAAACATACCTTTCAGTCCAACTCATCTGTGCAAGGGCCTTGAATGCTTGTAATTCCCAGAAAAGTTCTTATTTCTGTAACCTTAACCCCGCCCACAATCCCACTATTAATTTGATCCCTAATCCAATACTGATAATTCTTCCTATTTGTAAATTGCTCTAGTCTTGATAACATGTCGAATCTCAATAATCTCATCCTGCACTCAGTACAATAATCCGTATTTCTGTAGTTTTTCACAATAGCTACAGTCCACCGTGTCACTGTAATATCCTTTTAAGGTCCTTTTCCAGTCGCAACAACACTCCACATCTTT
>NW_025146710.1:0-1314 GCF_004010195.1 Chiloscyllium plagiosum | reverse complement strand
CTGGGGGAGGGTGCAGCGAGATTGGACAGACTGGGCTTTTTAATTCCTTAGAGCAGAGGAGACGAGGGTGGAGCTCATGATTGAGTTGTATGATACTATGAGGGAGTATAAATAGGGTCGACAGGAGGAAAGCCTTCCCCTTGATGAGATCAAAAGCAGAAGGGGATAGGTGTAGATTGACGGTAAATGGTAGAAAGCTTCGAGAGAATATGAGGAAAAGCATTTTCACTGAGAGATCTAGAGCTCACTGCTCCTGTAATGGTGGGAGAGGCAAAAACGCTCATCACAGTGAAGAAGTGTTTTGATATGTACTCGCGAGGACAAGGTTATGCTGCTGCATGCTGGGGAAGTAGGGATTAGAGAATAGCGAGGTGGCTGCTTCTCACTTGATTGCTCCAAGGGTCTTTATTTATTCTGGGGACTCTGCAATAGTGACAGATAGTTACGCTTAATGGAAATGTGAATGTTGTCGCTCCTCTTTCTCAGACTATAAACTGCCTCAATCGCTTCACAGCTGTAATTCCCAGAATCATTTGCAGCCGTTGCATTGATCGTGTACACGCTGCTATGATCAGGCACCGTCTGCAGGGCGTCGCTGTCTCTGTGAAACGAGTAATGAAACTGGACGGAGGGCCGTGCCATCTGGACAGTGCACGTCAGCATCAGCCGGAGCCCCTCGAATACTTCAGCCGCTGGCCCCACCCGCAACACGGGCTTTGCAAAGCGTTCTGGAATGTAACACACAATTGGGATTCATGAATCTACTGTTATCACAGAGCGAAAGGCACAATGATGACACGGGGTGAAGAATTTGAGCATTTACTGACAAAGGACAGTGGAGACGGAGAAACTTTATTTTTCTCGTACATTCCAAAATACAAATTCTATTTTGATGCCACTAAATTCTTAGAATCGTAGATTCTTGCAGCACGGAAACATAACTCTCTGCCCAACCCGTCCATGCTGACCAGGTTTACAGATCCAGTCCCATTTACCAGCATTTGCCACTAACCCTCTGAACGTTTCATATCTAAGTAACTGTTGATATGTCTTCTCAATACTGGAATTGTACCAGTCTCCACCATTTGCTTTGGCGGTTCGTTTCATACACACACTGCTCACAGTGTAAAAACGTTACCCCTTAGGGCTTTTTAAAATCTTTCCCCTCTCACCTTGAAGCTATGCTGTCCAGTTTTTAACTCTCCTATCCTGGGGAAAAGAGCTTGGCTATTCAGGATATCTAAACCCCTCCCAATTTTAAGAACCTCTATAACGTCACCTCTCAGTCTCCTGTGCTCCAACCTATCCATTAAA
>NW_025146709.1:0-1314 GCF_004010195.1 Chiloscyllium plagiosum | reverse complement strand
ACTGGGCTGTACTTAGAGTGCTGCTTGCCTCAACGAGAGTGTTTTGGAGTTGGGTGTAAACAGAGGGAAGTGAGACCGGGAGAAGGTGAAGCTGAAACTCAGGTTTAGTTCAGGCCTTTCAGTAATTCACGTGGTCCCAATGGGAACAGCCAATTTGTCAGTGATACCTGCGGAGTATTTAAGTTTTTAAAAGTACGACATATCAGCTTAAGTAAAGATTTTTTTTATTATAATGTACATGTTTGAAGTGAAGGAAGGTTGCTCACTCATTTAAATTTTCTTAATGGGAGTAACGAGATGAATGTAGAGAGATGTTGTGATAGGCCACCTCAGACCCGTGGTGTCGTCCTCTTGTACAATGTGGGAAATAAGGGACGCTTCCAGTGTGCCTGACGGCTGTGTGTGCTGCAAGTGTGTCCATCTGCAGTAACTGGAAAACTGCTTTACAGACCTGGAGCTGTGAGTGGACTCACTGTGGAGCATCTGAGAATGTTATGGACAGCAGGTTTAGTGAGTTAGTCACACTGCAGGTGAGGGCTACACAGGCAGAAAGGGAATGGGTGACCATCAGATCAAGGAAAAGGCTCAGGAATGGGGTGCAGGGGTCCCCAGTGGTCATCCCCTTCTCAAACAGATACTGTATCCCGCTTGTGATTCTGTAAGGGCGGGAATGGGTGGGGTAGCTTCTCGGGAAATCAGCACCAGCCAGGGTCATGCCACCACAAAGAGCTCCGCTGCAAAGAGCGGGAGGAAAGAGAGGAAACACGGCTATAGTGACAGGGGATTCAATGCTCAGGGTTAGGGCGGACACTGCTGTGACCACAGACATGAATCCAGGATGGTATGTTACCTCCATAAAGCTAGGATCCGCAATATCATGGGGAGGCTGCAGGACTTTCTGGAGCTGGAGTTAAACAGCCCGTGGTGGTGGAACGCACAGATACCAACAACATCGCTAAACAGAGGGATGAGGGCCTGAAAGCTAGATATAGGGAGAGCAGAGATGCATTAAAATGTAGCTCCTGAAACGTAATAATGTCAGACTTACTCCCAGTGCCATGAGCTAGTGAGAGCAGGAATAAGAGGGTAGATCAGCTGGATGTGTGGCTGGGGAAATGGTGTACCAGAGCAAGGTTTAGATTCTTCAGGCACTGGGACTGTTTCTGGGTGGGTCCTATACCAGCCTGACCGGTTACCCCTGGGCAGAGCTGAGACAAATCTGAGGGCTTTTGCAGTTCCATTGGTGAGGTTTTAACTAGTCTGGCAGGGGGTTGGGAAATCAAGTGTCGGCTTAGATGGGTACGATTCAGGTCA
>NW_025146708.1:0-1314 GCF_004010195.1 Chiloscyllium plagiosum | reverse complement strand
ATATAACAAGGAGATTTACAGTTTCCTCAGTTTAAGGCTCCCACTCTGTGCTATAGAGATAAATACACATATATATAAAACCAGGAGATTCAGAGTCTCCTGAGTTTAAGGTTACTGACTCTATGTTGTCTGTTTAAATAAATATATACAACCACGAGATTTAGATTCTGCGCACTATAGGACACTGACTCTGTGCTGGTTGGTTAAATAAATATATAAAACCAAGAGATTTAGTTCTCCTCATTTAAGGACACGGACTCTGCGCTGTCCATTTAAATATATATAACCAGGAGATTTAGAGTCTCCACAGCATAGGACACTGATTGTGGGCTGGCGGGTTAAATACATTTATATAACTAGGTGATTTAGAGTTTCCTCAGTTTAGGGCTCAGACTATGTCTGTTTAAATATATACAACCAGAAGATTCAGAGTCTCCTCAGTTGACGGCACTGACTCTGTGCTGCATGGTTAAATAAATATATAATCAGGAGATTTAGTGTCTCCTCAGTTTATGGCACTGACTCAATGCTGCCTGGTTAAATAAATATATATTATCAGGAGATTTAGTGTCTCCTCGGGTTAGGCAACTGACTGTGTTGGCTGGTTAAATATATACAACCAGAAGATTGTGTCTCCTCATTTTGGGTCACTGACTGCGCTGGCTGACTAAATAAATATACATAACCAGGAGATTTAGAGGCTGCTTATTGTAGGGCACTGACTCTGGGCTGGCTGGTTAAGTAAAAACATATAACCATAACATTTAGAGTCTCCTTACTTTTGGGCACTGACTGAAGCTGGCGGGTTAAATAAATATATAACCAGGAGATTTAGAGTCACCTCAGGTTAGGGCTCAGAATATGTGATGGATGAATAAATACATATATATATATAACCAGGAGAACGTCAGTGCCGAAACTGAGGACACTCTAAATCTCCTGGTTATATATAATTAACCAGACAGCACAGAGTCAGTGCCTTAACTGAGGAGACTCTAAATCGCCTGGTTATATATATTTAAACAGACAGCACAGAGTCAGTTCCTTGAAATGAGGAGAGTCTAAATCTCCTGATAATCAACCAGCCAGCACAGAGTCAGTGCCTAAAAATGAGGAGACTCTAAAACTCCTGGTTATTTCTGTGTATTTATCCATCCAGCGCATAGTCTGAGCCCTAAACTGAGGAGATTCTAAAACTCTTAGTTTTACAAGCTCTTTAGATCAAGTAGATTGGATGGGGCGGTGTTTGTGCAGTGTGTCCAGGAAGCTTTTCTAACACAGTATGCAGATTGTCCGACCAGAGAGGAGGCCAGT
>NW_025146707.1:0-1314 GCF_004010195.1 Chiloscyllium plagiosum | reverse complement strand
TGTGCACATAATATTTCTTACAGCACTGAGATGGAAAATGACCACAGAATGTTTCAATTGTTACTTTGGCTGTGTTCAAATGGGAATTCAGCTTTTCAATTTGCAAGCCATATCACCATAACCTGGTGGAGTTGGAAAGTAGAAACCAAAACTTCAACCAAAACACCCAAACAGCTAAATTGTGCAGATTAAAACCTTTCTATCAATATTGAAACTTTAAAGATCATTTTAATGTGTGGCTGAAACTGCAGAAATTTCCATGTCTCAATTGCAATGGAAATGCCATTTGCATGGGCAGCAAACCAAAAACAATAAAAGTAATTGCAGGCACCATGTGATGGATGAATCTGCAAAAACACAAAATGAAGCATTGTCACCAATGCTATTTTTATGCAGCTACCCAGAACAGGGATAGCCTGTGGGCTGTAATCCTGTAGCACTTCAATCATTACAATGCGATAGACTTGAAGGTGCACAAATACTGGTCACAAAAATGCAAATTTTATTTGTGGCCTCAATTATTACAATGACAGTCCACAACATCAATGGTTTGAGAATCCCCATTGGACATAGCTTTACTGTGCTGTTATCAATATGAAGCAGTTATCCAGCCTGCATCACTTACGAAACAGGGAACTGGGATTCTTTCCAGTGAGCTCTGGATGAGCTTGGGGGCTGAGTACCCGAATGAGTTGGATGCTTAAAATTGCATAGGTTTCTTTTCTCTCAATACATGTTTCTTTTCCCCTTTTGCCTCCCGAGCTCAGACATCATCCACAGTGAAAGCGAGCATTGACTTAGTCTCCCAGCACTCTCAGCCTCATGGTGAAGCCCAGTGCCATCTGGGTTGGAAGGACTGTTAATCTGAACTCTTACTTCTCTATTTTGAATTTATTGCTGGACTTTATTTTTCTTTTTCCCCTAAAACTTTATATTTAATTTGTACCTTGGTACCTAAGTGGCATTACAGGTGATTTGTAAACTTTTCACTGCACTCATGTGAATACATGTGACAATAACACTAATCCTAAAAGCTATGTTGTTGGTCTACTTGGGCAATTTTGGCAGCTTTAGTCAGCTTTACTGAGCATAAATCCTTGATCTGCTACCAAACTCTCAGGCTCCTGGGTTCAGCTAGGTGGCCTGACTTCCTAGATGGACAATGTCTTCATTCCATTTTCAGTAAACAGAAGCTCCATAAAACTGCTCTCAACTCCACATCCACAAAAAGGTAAAGTCAAAGATCAGGTAGTGTGGCTCAAGGGGAGTGACCTTATTTGTTTTCTTGTGACATGGATGTGATTAGAAAAGTGG
>NW_025146706.1:0-1314 GCF_004010195.1 Chiloscyllium plagiosum | reverse complement strand
GTGTCAGTGCTCTCAAGTGTCTTTGGTTGTTGAGTCTGTGGTCTCTGGCAGGTGAATGCAGGTTGGAGATGGCTGTGAGGATCGTTCTTGGTGCAGTAGTCCTTCTCCTCGTGGTAGTTGGAGGGTTATTACCCCTTCTGTTTAAACCCCTTCTGAATTGTGTTTTTTTCCCCTGGTTTGGGGCCTCCAGTTGGACCAAATTGCAGGCCTTCTTATCTCCCCACAAAATCTGGTTTCCTACTATAGTCTCTTTGTTATTTCTTCCGAGGTAAATTGGTCTTCCTGGTTATCAGAGTAGTTGCACATGACTTTTACTTTTGAATGAATAGGCTTCGTAACGATGTGAAATATCCGTTGTTTATGTGATTAAATATCCTTTGAAATTGGAGGTCTTGGAATTTGTGTCGACTCCATGTTGTCTGAATCCAGTTTGTCATAAAGATCAGTTCATTGCTTTTGAAGGGCTGAGGCGTGAATAGGTTTCCCAAGTTTGCAGAAAAACTGTGCCTGGGAGTGTATATCCAACATGGCTCAGCTGCTGGGGTTTTCTTTGTTGAGTTTAATTTTTATAAACTACAACATTCTTGCAGAAGTCAAGTAAGTTTAGATGGTAGGGAATCTTCTCAAAACAATTGATATTTTTGCTAACCCGAAAGCAGGCAAGATTAGGAAGAATTCCAAAATGTTTTACAAGTTCATCATGCGGTGCATAATTAGGTCACATTCGATTTCAAGGGGGCAATCTGTGTGAAGCTTGAGAACACTAATTGATTGTTACATGAGTGCTATGCATCTGTTTTACTTGCGAGAAGGAAGCAAGTATAGAACGCGAAAAGAGGGCCTGTGAAGCTCTTGAATAGGTCGATATAAGAACAGCGATTGATAGTTTTACATGATGTAAAATTGGACAAATCCCAATGCTAGGGCGAGTTGCATCTCACGTTACTGTTGAGAAAAGGGAGGAAAGACTCTGATTCAAATGTTTACGAATAATCTGCACCCAATGGTTGTGCCAGAAAACTGGTGAATATCTAATGTGGTTCCAATGTACATGACACATATTGGAGATAGATCAGGAAGCAATAGACCAGTGGGTCTCACATCAGTGTAAGGGAAATTAATGCAGAAAATGGGCAAGGAGAAAATTGATCTCCGTTTGAGACTTTTGATCAGAGATAGTCAGCATGAATTATTCACAGGGACGTCATGTATGTCAAATTTGTCTGAAGTTTTTCATGGAAGTCATTTGCATTGATTTTCAGCAATGAACATAGAACATCGAATATAGAACAATACAGCACAGAACAGGTCCTT
>NW_025146705.1:0-1314 GCF_004010195.1 Chiloscyllium plagiosum | reverse complement strand
CAAACGTGGTGCCACTATTTAAGAAAGGTGGTAGGGACAAGCCAAGGAACTATAGACCAGTGAGCCTGACATCAGTGGTGGGCAAGTTGTTGGAGGGAATCCTGAGGGACAGGATGTATATGTATTTGGAAAAGCAAGGGCTGATTAGGGAGAGTCAACATGGTTTTCTGCATGGGAAATCATGTCTCACAAACTTGATTGAGTTTTTTGAAGAAGTAACAAAGAGGATTGATGAGGGCAGAGTGATGGACGTGATCTATATAGACTTCAGTAAGGCATTTGACAAGGTTCTCCATGGAAGACTGATGAGCAAGGTTAGATCTCATGGAATACAGGGAGAACTAACCATTTGGATGCAGAACTGGCTTGAAGGTAGTAAACAGAGGGTGGTGGTGGAGAGTTGTTTTTCAGACTGGAAGCCTGTGACCAGTGGAATGCCACTAGGATTGGTGATGGGTCACTACTTTTCATCATTTATATAAATGATTTGGATGTGAGCATAAGAGGCATAGTTAGTAAGTTTGCAGATGACACCAAAATTAGAGGTGCAGTGGACAGTGAAGGTTACTTAGATTACAATGGGATCTTGATCAAATGGGCCATTGGACTGAGGAGTGGCAGATGGTATTAAATTTAGATAAATGTGAGGTGCTGCATTTTGGGAAAGCAAATCTTAGCAGGACATATACATTTAATGGTATGGTCCTAAGGAGTGTTGCTGAACAAAGAGACCTTGGAGTGCAGGTTCATAGGTCCTTAAATGTAGAGTCGCAGGTAGACAGGATAGTGAAGAAGGCAATTGGTATGCTTTCCTTTGTTGGTCAGAGTATTGAGTACAGGAGTTGGGAGGTCATGTTGCGGCTGTACAGGACATTGGTAAGGCCACTGTTGGAATATTGCGTGCAATATTCTCCTTCCTATCGGAAAGATGTTGTGAAACTTGAAAGGGTTCAGAAAAGATTTACAAGGATGTTGCCAGGGTTGGAGGATTGAGCTATAAGGAGAGATTGAATAGGCTGGGGTTCTTTTCCCTGGAATGGCGGAGGCTGAGCAGTGACCCTATAGAGGTTTACAAAATCATGAGAGGCATGGATAGGATAAATAGACAAAGTCTTTTTCCTGGGTTGGGGGACTCCAGAACTAGAGGGCATAGGTTTAGGGTGAGAGGAGAAAGATATAAAAGGGGCAACTTGTTCACGTAGAGGATGGTACGTGTATGGAATGAGCTGCCAAGGAAGATGTGGAGGCGAGTACAATTGCAACATTTCAAAGACGTCTGGATGGGTACATGAATAGGAAGGGTTTGGAGGGATA
>NW_025146704.1:0-1314 GCF_004010195.1 Chiloscyllium plagiosum | reverse complement strand
TTCCCCTCTGTATTCACTCTTCCAGCTGCTGATGTCCCTGGGTGATTTTTTTTAACTGCAAGTAGCTTGTACATGAGCATGTATCTTAGGTGGAGTGTTTGAGGGAGCCAGTTAGCATTCCTGATCTACAGCAGTTACTCTGCTGTTGGATGGCAGTGGCTCTCCATCTAGTGTTCAAAATGTTGTGTTCATTTGATCAGGTGTCCAAAGAATAATATTTAAGTTCCGTACGCTTCTTGTATCCTGAGCGTTATTCAAACTCTTTGGCTGTATTTGAATTATTGTCAAAATAGCAACCAAAATTCAATCATCCATTTCCCAGCTAATTGCGACAGTTGAAACAGCCTGAACCTTAACTTAAAGAACTCTATTCATCAAAACCTGTTTTGTCTTAAAGTGACCAGACATACTTTCGGCTTCATAACATCTCCCCAGTTCAGTAAAAAAAAAGAACCATTAGAATGAAAATGTGGCTTCATTTATTTTCCTCTAATTATTAATCCCACTATTATGAAATCAATAGTCATTAATCTCAGTTATACCATTCATATTAATTCTGCACACACGTATAACACTGGACGAAGTCCAATCTTACCTACACTTTTTCCCTTAGTTCTGCGACAACACATCTGCTATCACGTTTTAGGACCCACAACATGTATATTTGTAAGTATGAAGTCGGTAACATAAGACTCCAATGAAATAGTCCCATAGTTTGGTCTTTAAATATTGCAAAAAATGCAAGAGGATTCCTGTTACCCACAATCATCTCCGACAATTTGTTTGTCATATAAACATTAAAATATTGTCAGGCCAGTATGAAATGCAATCATTCTTTTTAAATAATGGAGATTTTATGTTTTTGTTTCTGGTGAATATTGAGTTTTTTCGACAAGTAGCCAATTGGCCATTCAATTCCATCATCATCTTTCTGTATCAATGCATCTCCGTCCACTATATGCCTAACATCAAACACATTTTTCAAAGGGTTTCAAAATTTTTGGTGCAGTTAAAACTGGTGGGGTGATTAATCCTGCTTTAATATTCTCAAATACTTCCTGGCATTGTTCTGTCCGCCGCAATTCTGTTTTCTTCTTTAGTAAATCTATCAGTGGTGCCAATACGCTGCTGAAGTTTGGAACAAAATTCCGATAGAATTCACTCAGTTCCAAAAATCGAAGCACCACTTTCTTCGAGGATGGTCGTGGAAATTCCTTAAAGCCCTTCGTCTTTGTGTTCCATGGGGTCAATCTTCCATGTTCAATGTAATGTCCCAAGAACGTCCCCTCTGCCTTCGTGAATTCTGTTACCTAT
>NW_025146703.1:0-1314 GCF_004010195.1 Chiloscyllium plagiosum | reverse complement strand
ATATAAAACCAGGGAAAATTGAACAGTTGAGAAGAGAACAGCCAAGTCCAAGTATGTAACGGATTGCTTGATAAAATATATATCTTTAAAGTACCGTTACGATCATTAGCCTTTGAGGCAGAAATTCCTAAAAGGGAGAAAAAAAAGACACAGGAAGATCTGAAGAGAAGAACCTAAAGTTGCCTGCTTTAGCGATAAGAAGTGTTGTTTGGTAAATCTTAATTGGGGGTTTTATCGGACTAGTTTTACAGAAGGGAAGGGAAAAGATAGGTTCGAGAAATAAATTGCAAATAGTGGTTAGTTAATTATTCTCTGTTATTCTTTAAGAAATAATGTTGTTAATTTATTCAACATCGTTGTTGTCCACTCGAATTTTTACAGCTTACTGCACGGGTTAATCTTTTCTGTGTTACTGGTTATAAATTAAGCAAGAGATTGTACCCTATGTCGTAATACTAAGAACATACTAACACGGGAATAGGCCCTCCATCCCAGCAAGCCTTCACTGGCACATGATGCCTTTCGAAGTTAAAAAGAAAGCTTTTGCGTCTACACATCCCATGTCTTTCTATTTTCCGCCGACTCATCCCTGTTTTAATATTCCTCTAAAACGTTACTAAGATATTCTCTTCTCCACTGTCTGTGCATTTCAAGCACTTTCACATTTTTCCAGAAAAGAAGAAAAAACTGTCATTTCTCCGTCAAACTTACCGACTTTTACTTAAACATATACCTCCGATTCATTGACATTTCTACCCCAGGTGAAAATGGCCTCTAACTCCCCATCTATCTGTGCCTTTAATAATTTTGTAAATGACTATCAGGAAGCTCCTCAGCCACTGATGGCCACGTGAAAACCAAGCATTTCGTCCAATTTCTCCTTCAGATTAATATCCTCCAAACCAGATCAAATTCTGGTAAAGCGTTTCACTCGCTCTCCAATACCTCATTCTGCTGGTGTGAAAACCAATACTGGACACAATATTCCAAATATGGCCACAGTAAATTTCTACACCGCCGCAACATGACCCGCCAATGTTTATACTGTCTGCTCCCACAGATGTACCCAAGTCTTCATAATGACTCTAATTACCCGTGTTGTCGCTTTCAGGGAATTGTGGAGCTGTGCCCTGATATCCCTTCCGATGTTGATATGACTAATAGTTATTTCCTTCTACTGAAACTTCTCTCCTGAATTAGCCCTTCTAAAATGCATCATCTCGCAACTCTCCAGATTAAATTGCATGTGTTTTGTCTCTCTCTCCAAGTCTTTAGACGACATAAATCATGCTGCGTCCTCTCGTAATCATACTC
>NW_025146702.1:0-1314 GCF_004010195.1 Chiloscyllium plagiosum | reverse complement strand
CCAGGAGACCAGACTCTGGCCCTACCACCACCAAGAGACCAGACGCAGGCCCTACTGGTGCCAGGAAACCAGGCTCCAGCCCTACCACCACCAAGAGACCAGGCTCTGGCCCTACCACCACCAGGAGACCAGGCTGTGGCCCTACCACCACCAGGAGACCAGGCTGTGGCCCTACCACTACCAGGAGACCAGGCGCAGGCCCTACCACCACCAGGAGACCAGGCTCCAGCCCTACCACCACCAGGAGACCAGGCTCTGGCCCTACCACCACCAGGAGACCAGGCTCTGGCCCTACCACCACCAAGAGACCAGGCTCTGGCCCTACCACCACCAGGAGACCAGGCTCTGGCCCTACCACCACCAGGAGACCAGGCTGTGGCCCTACCACTACCAGGAGACCGGCCCTACTGGTGCTAGGAAACCAGATTCCGGCCCTACTGGTGCCAGGAGTCCAGGCTCTTGTCACAACCAGAACCGGCAAGAGTCCTGGCCATGCCACCGACACCGCTCCAGCCTCAAAGGTGTTGAAGAAAGGAAAAAGAAAAGACAAAAGCTGAAAAGTACAAAGGGCAAACAATGCCGGTTACCTGGAGCAGATGGGCTCTGGGTGAGCCCGAACATTACACACTGTGTTGGTGCCATCTTGGACACTTGAGGCAAATTTTGAGAAGCAAAGCTGGGGTGACATTGTGGCTCAGTAGTTAGGCTTCTGCCTCACAGTGCAAGGTACCCTAGTTCAATTCCAGCCTTGGGCATCTGTCTGTGTGGGGCTTGCATGTTCACTATGTCTGTATGGGTTTCTGTAGGGCTGGGATGGGTAGATTAGACATGGTAAAAGCAAGTTTATGGGGATAGGATGGAAGAGGTCAGACCTCAGTAAGATGCTCTTTTGAGGTCAGTGCAGACTCGATGCGCTGAATGGCCTATTTCCAATTCTACGTACCTGAAGAACTGTCACATTCAGGATGTTAAACAGTGTATTCTGAACAGCCCTTCACTGATCTTGAATCTGGAAGGGTTTTTTTTTCCCAGTTCTTCTCAATTCACTAAGTAATCTTATTATTGCAAAAGTATTTTAACTCTTTGAAATTTCAGTATTGTTTTAAATCTGTTATTCTTACACCTTGTGTTTACCAATGCTGTTTAAATTGATAGACTCTGTACAACATCCTTTTGTTAATTAAGTTTTTAAATCCTGCATTTCTGTCGCATTGTATCAAATTCTTTTATAAAGCTTACATTCTGTTAAGGAACTGTTTTACATTCATTGTAGTTTCCAAGAATTTATAAGACCATAAGACATAGGAGTGGAAG
>NW_025146701.1:0-1314 GCF_004010195.1 Chiloscyllium plagiosum | reverse complement strand
TAAATACGGCAACTTTTCTAGGCCAAAGTTAAGAAGATAATCTAATTAATAGCAATGAATTAAACCCTTTGATCAAGTTCCCCATCATCTCTGAAATAGAAATTTCAGCGGCAAATTAAGAAAGAATTTTTTAAAAAAACTTACCAATTCAAACAAACAGTTTCCAACAATGGATTGCCAAGCCTTTGTGCAATACTTGACTATGAGTTTTTCACAGACACGTAACTGTAAATCCAATTTAAAAGTCACTGCTGAATGTGACGAGACACCCCAAAGTATTCGGTCATTTCTTACAGGCTCGGACTCATTCCTAGAAAGAGCCAACAATTCTATAACTGACAGTAGAATCTCGAGAGAACAGCTCCTGGGCTCAACAAGCAGCAACGCCCAATGGAGGCAAAGTTGGCGGCGGGGCAGGGCGGGGCTAGGGCATAAAACAAAAAAGCCCACTGACTCTCCCACTGCACACACACTGTGAGAATGCACAGGGGCTCAGTCCTGGGAGTGACCCACAGCAGTTTCATCAAGAGGGCCACACTTGATGAACAGATCTTGCACACCAGAATTATAATTTAAACAAGAACAAACAATTATGAATACCGCAAATTTACTAGGGCAAAGTTAAACAAGATAATCCAGTTAATAGTGATGATTTAAGCCTTATGAACAAGTCCTCCACCATCCCATAGACACAAAATTAAGGGGTAAATTAAGGAAGAGAATTTTTAAAATTATTAATTGAAGCAATCAATTCCCAACAATGAATTGCCAAGCCGTTGGGCAATTCTTCGATGATGAGTTGTTCACAGGCACATAACCGTAGATTTAATTTCAAAATCACTGCTGAATGTGAATGGACACCCTGAAGTATTCAGCTATTATTTACAGACTGGGGCTCGTTCCCAGACAGAGCCAATAATTCTTTAACTGGACAGAAAACACTAGAGAGAACAGCTCCTGGTCTCAACGAGCAGCAGTGCCCACTGGAAGCAAGGTTGAGGGGGTGGGGAGCACGACGGCATAAAACAAAAAAATCCGACCGACTCTCCCGCTATAAGCACTGTCAGAATGGGCACGGGTTCAGTCCTGGCAGTGACCCACAGCAAGTTTCACCAGAAGAATCAGATTGTTGGGAGCACTGGTGTGCCCGCTGGTGCTTCTGCAAGGTGCACTACACTACTCTACACTTACTGCACACTCTGGGCCCATTTAGTGTGGTCACTTCTCCCGAAACCGCATATCGTTAGACTTTGGGAGGAAACCAGAGCAGCCGGAGGAAATCCACACAGACACGGCAGGGAGAATGTGCAAACT
>NW_025146700.1:0-1314 GCF_004010195.1 Chiloscyllium plagiosum | reverse complement strand
TAGAGTTTTCTTGAGAATGTAACTTTAAAAAAATCTTTGCCATTTATATGTGAAATAACTGAAACGACCATGGCCATTCTAAAAAGTGAGACACTTAATAAACAATCCAGGCAGCTTTTCAATATATAATTTCAGTTACAACACACTATAAACTTTTGCCATAGATTGTGTGTCTTACAATCTTATTCTCCACAACCGTGTGATGAAGGAGCAGCCCTCCGAAAGCTAAGTGCTTCCAAATAAACTTGTTTGTCTATAACGTGGTGTTGTGTGATTTTTAACGTTGTACACCCCAGTCCAACACCGGCATCTCCAAATCATGGAAACATTCAAGAGTGCTAATGGAATTCCTACCTTCCTATCAAAACGGCTGGTGTATAACGATACGTATGTTACTCGGCAATCAGGCATCACCTGTAGTATTGTGAACAGATTTGAGCACCTCAACTCCGGAAAAATATTTTCGTACTGGAAAGAGTTCGATACAGGTTACAAAGATAATATCAGCTCTTCAGGCGTTAATAGAAGAAGAGAAGCCTTTTTTAGTATTGGAGTTGTCTAATCGACATCTTCACGGCATTAGCAGTAAAAGCCAGATTTGATAAAGATAAGCTCTTTCCACTGGTTTAAGATTATAGAATCCGGGGGCAAAGTCTAAGTAAGCAAAATCTCAGCAGGTCTGGGCGTATCGGTGGTTTCATTGCAATTCTGGCCTTTCAACTTTACAGTGAACTTTCACTTGTTATCCAAATATAATTTCTTGACCTTGAGTCCCTTCAATGTGGCGAATACATGTCCATATTTGAAACTTTCCGTTGTCCCCTTCTGACTGATAACTTTATACAATTGCTCACAACTCTCTCAATTTCTTTCTCCCAAAATCGTTTCGTCTGCTCTCTCAAGACAGCGCACACACATTCACACACAAACACACACACACACAGTAAACATTATTTGTCCTTGTGGAATCTTCGGACAAAAACACAAACCAGAGAGAACCTTTTTACTCATTTGTACATTCAGTAAAAACAATCACATAGTTCAGACGGTCTGTGTTTTTTTTCCCAACAGGTTTGGAGTTGTGGGCACGATGTGGGCAAAGTACGAAAAAGATTGAAAAGTCTGCTGCAACGAGTCCAGTGCGTTCTCACTTTTTTCCGACGCTCATGTCCACATCCTTCTACTTTTTCTCCAAATTCACATTTTTACACATGATTCACATCATGATTCACATCATCGCCCATTATATTTCAAATCATCCCATGTATTTTACTTTCTACGATTTTCTGCCTTCTTTTCATCTCATTGTTTTCA
>NW_025146699.1:0-1314 GCF_004010195.1 Chiloscyllium plagiosum | reverse complement strand
ACTGACTGAGATTCGATCCCTTTCACTGACTGAAATTCAAAGCCTGTCACTGATTGAGATTCCATTCCTGTCACTGAATGAGGTTCAATCCCGATCATTGACTGAGATTCAATCGCTTTCACTGACTGATTGTCAATCCCTGTCACTGACTGAGGGTTAATCCCTGTCACTGATTGAAATCCAATCCCTGTCACTGACTAAGATTCAATTACTGTCACTAACTGAGTTTCAATCCCTGTCACTGATTAAGATTCAATTCCTGTCACTGACTGAGGTTCAGTCCCAGTCACTGAATGAGATTCGATCCCTGTCACTGACTGATATTCAATCCCTGTCACTAACTGAGATTCAATTCCAGTCACTGACTGAGATTCAATCCCTGTCACTGACTGATTGTCAATCCCTGCCACCATATCAGATTCAATACCTGTCACTGATTGAGATTCAATCCCTGTCACTGATTAAGGTTCAATTCCTGTCACTGACTGAGGTTCAGTCCCTGTCACTGACTGATTCAATTCCTGTCACTGATTGAGATTCAAATTGCTGTCACTGAATGAGATTCAATCCCTGTCACTGACTGAGATTCAATCCCTGTCACTGACTGATTGTCAATCCTTGTCACTGACCGAGGGTTAATCACAGTCACTGACTGATATTCAATTCCTGTCACTGACTGAGGTACAATCCCTGTCACTGACTGAGATTCAATTGCTGTCACTGATTGAGATCAATCCCTGTCACTGACTGAGTGTCAATCTCTGTCTCTTACTGAAGTTCAAACCCTGTCACTGATTGAGATTCAATCCCTGTCACTGACTGAGATTCAATACCTGTCACTGATTGATGTTCAATTCCTGTCACTGTTTGAGATTCAAATTGCTGTCACTGAATGAGATTCAATCCCTGTCACTGACTGAGATTCAAAGCCTGTCACTGATTGAGATTCAATCCCTGACATTAACTGAGTTTCAATCCCTGTCACTGACTGAGGGTTAATCCCTGACACTGACTGAGATTCAAACCCAGTCACTGATTGAGATTCAATCCCTGTCACAGACTGAGATTCAATCACTGTCACTGACTGAGATTCAATCCCTGTCTCTGACTGAGATTGAATCCCTTTCACTTACTGAGATTCAAAGCCTGTCACTTATTTAGATTCAATCCCTGTCACCGACTGAGGTTCAATCCCTGTCACTGACTGATTGTCTATCCCTGTCACCATCTGAGATACAATTCCTGTCATTGATTGAGTTTCAATCCCTGTCACTGATTAACATTCAATTCCTGTCACTGACTGAGGTTCAGTCC
>NW_025146698.1:0-1314 GCF_004010195.1 Chiloscyllium plagiosum | reverse complement strand
TTGTTCCAGTCAGTAATGGAGCATGGTCCCAGACAGTTCTGGAACATTGTTCAAGTCAGTAATGGTGCATTGTCCCAGACAGTAATGGAACACTGTCCCAGACAGTAATGGAACATTGTCCCAGACAGTAATGGAGCATTTTCCCAGACAGTAATGGAACACTGTCCCAGACAGTAATGTGCATTGTCCCAGACAGTAATGGAACACTGTCCCAGACAGTAATTGAACACTGTCCCAGGCAATAATGGAGCATTGTCCCAGACAATAATGGAGCATTGTCCCAGACAGTAATGGAACACTGTCCCAGACAGTAATGGAACACTGTCCCAGACAGTAATTGTACACTGTCCCAGACAGTAATGGAACACTGTCCCAGGCAATAATGGAACACTGTCCAGACAGTAATGGAGCACTGTCCCAGACAGTAACGGAGCATTGTCCCAGACAGTAATGGAACACTGTCCCAGACAGTAATGGAGCATTGTCCCAGACAGTAATGGAACACTGTCCCAGGCAATAATGGAACACTGTCCCAGGCAATAATGGAGCATTGTCCCAGACAGTAATGGAACACTGTCCCAGACAGTAATGGAACATTGTCGCAGACAGTAATGGAACACTGTCCCAGACACTAATTGAACACTGTCCCAGGCAATAATGGAACACTGTCCCAGACAGTAATGGAACACTGTCCCATGCAATAATGGAACACTGTCCCAGACAGTAATGGAACACTGTCCCAGACAGTAATGGAACACAGTCCCAGGCAATAATGGAACACTGTCCCAGACAGTAATGGAACAGTGTCCCAGACAGTAATGGAGCCTTGTCCCAGACAGTAATGGAACACTGTCCCAGACAGTAATGGAACACTGTCCCAGACAGTAATTGTACACTGTCCCAGACAGTAATGGAACACTGTCCCAGACAGTAATGGAACACTGTCCCAGGCAATAATGGAACATTGTCCCAGACAGTAATGGAACACTGACCCTGACAGTATTGACAGTAATGGAACATTGTCCCAGACAGTAATGGAACACTGACCCTGACAGTAATGGAGCATTGTCCCAGACAGTAATGGAACACTGTCCCAGACAGTAATGGAGCATTGTCCCAGACAGTAATGGAGTATTGTCTCAGACAGTAATGGAACACTGTCCCAGACAGTAATGGAACATTGTCCCAGACAGTAATGGAACATTGTTCCAGTCAGTAATGGAGCATGGTCCCAGACAGTTCTGGAACATTGTTCAAGTCAGTAATGGTGCATTGTCCCAAACAGTAATGGAACACTGTCCCAGACAGTAATGG
>NW_025146697.1:0-1314 GCF_004010195.1 Chiloscyllium plagiosum | reverse complement strand
TTGATCGTTCCCTTTTTTAATTGCTGTAAAGTTAATGACTATGCAAATGTATAAAATAAAATTTAATCCATCCCAAAACCTCTCTGTACCTATGTCTCACATGTGTTCACCGAGACACTCATTCAATCTGACCTCTTTACAAACCCTGCCCTGATATTTCCTTAAATGGCTCAGAATGAAATATTCAGTGAATTGTTACTGTGCATAAAGAGGCTGATTGGCTCATCAGCTCTCCAAAGGATCACCTCACCGAATGCCAATCTTCTCCCTTTACCCCATAAACCTTCCCATTCGTCCTCTTCCAATAACACCGGCGAGTTCACAACGAACCACAGCGATTGGATTTGTTTTGTTTGTTTATGGGATCACAGCATCACTTGCTGGGGCAGCATTTGTCATCCATTCTAACTGCCCAGGAGATGGTTCACAGTCAACCCCATTATTCAGGGTCTGGATTCACACGTAGGCTGGACCAGGTCAGAATTAACTCAGTTTCCCAGACCCAATGACATGAAGAGTTGATTTCTGGTCTATTATCTTATTTCTGAAATGATGATGAATAATGTTTGCAGTTGAATTAAAAGTGAAAGACCAAAATGGGTTTTATTCTGATTGAGCACGTCCTCCTGTTTTCTCAGTTATTATTGACAGTCTCATTCCTCTCGCACCAGAACCTGTTCCAGAGAGTGTTACAGAAATGGCAGAATGGTCAGCTGCAGCTGGTCACCTGACTGATCACTGGACCCAAAGATTCACTTTCCACAGATGCTGCCAGATCTGCTGACTTTTTCCAGCAATTTCTGTTTTTGTTCCTGATTTCCCAGCATTTGCAGATGTTTCGTTTTTGAATATTGATCTTGTCTGTTGCAGAAGAGTTTATTGATGAGTTTGGAGAGGTTTGAACACTGCAAGTTAGGCCACAAATCAACCATGACCTATTGAATGGCAGAGCAGGGTTGAAGGGCTGAATGGCATCCTCCTGTTCCAATGAAAGTTGTCCATCTGCAGCTTGTGGCAACATTTCCCCTCACGGTTCACTTAACCTCCATGTCTAACACACTGTTACTGACTGAACAAACCTCCTGTGTTTGAACTAAACCTGCTCATGTTCATTGGCTCCCTCTCGTGCCACCCGGGTTTAACTCTCATCATGGAATGCTATCTCGTATTACTGCGGGAATGCCCACAAGGACTAATCCTGGAGTCTGTATCCCCTGGGATCCATAATCACCGTTTATTTCCTTCTTCCTCTTTCATTCTGGCTATTGAACTCTCGATTTAAATCCTTTCTCCTGTCATGCTCTTCAACATGTC
>NW_025146696.1:0-1314 GCF_004010195.1 Chiloscyllium plagiosum | reverse complement strand
TGCTGTATTCTTCTATGTTCTATGTTCTATGAGTCTGGAATCAGGGAGATGTGAAAGACCATTCAGGACAGAGGAGGAGGAGAAATCTCTTCACCCAGAGAGCAGGGCACCTGTGGAATTCTCTGCCACAGACACCAAAACATTGAATGTTATCAGGAAGGAGTTCAATTCGGTTCTTTGGGCTATCCCAGGCAGGAATATTAAAGGATAACAAACAAGTTCCATAAATGGACTGAGTCCAAATTGAACGGTGAGATATAGTCAGGGGGCTGCTGAGTTTGCTGCTTTTAGACACTTTGGGACATTCGGAGGAAGTTGAAAGATCGTTGTGTTGAAAATGAATTCTCCAATACCCCAAAGTAGCAGCAGAGGGCAGTGTACACCAACCTTTCCCCACAATCACCTCATTCAATATCAGGTTGAAAATGGAGAGTGGGTGTCTGTGCGATAGTAACCTTTACTGCTGAATAAAACAACTGATAAGAAGATATCAGGATAGAATTCAGTTCAATTTGATGTAACTGACGTGTACCAGTTTAAGTTGTTTGTGTTACATCCGTTTTGAGTCATGAGCCAAGGTTTAGGCTTGGATTACGTGAAGGGTAGTCAGTGTGACTAACTCACTAATGTGACTGAGAAACACAAATAGTACAGTACAGGCCATTCCTCTGTGCGACTGATTAAATACCACGGGCCTGGAGCCTGGCCCTCTTCATCGAATCATTCCCTTTCTGTCTCTCTACAGGAACAGGGGCTTGAGTTGGACAATCAGCCATGATCATATTATATAACGGGGTAGTCTCGAAGGGCTGAAGGGCCTACTCCTGGAGTTTATTTCGATGTTTCCCCAAAATGTTTACCTCTCAGTCCCTGCATTCCTGAGTGCCACATTCCAATCACTCTCTGGCTAATGACAATTGCCCTGAAGTTCCTATTTTCAGACACTCCCACAAGGTGCAATATTTTCCATGTCAAACCCTCCCATTTCATCTTAAAGACCTCGATATGGCAACTCCTCAGCTATTGCCTTTCGAAAGACTAAGGGCAGCATGTTGATCTTTCATCTCTGTTTTTTTTGTCATTCCAGTCAATGTTTCCGGAACATTCTCTGTGTTCTTTCTGGGGATACGGAGAATCAAACTGTGCAACGTCATCATGAAATCACAACAATGTGGAAGCAGGCCATTCAACCCATCGATTCTGCACTGACCCGTCACATAGTATTCCACTCAGACACCACACCCTACCCTATCCATGGACTCATGCATTTCACACGGCCAATCCACCCAGCCCACACACTATACCATTACCAAT
>NW_025146695.1:0-1314 GCF_004010195.1 Chiloscyllium plagiosum | reverse complement strand
GAACACTATGGGGTAATTTAGCATGGCCAATCCATGTCCCAGACCCCACTATCACCACCCCTGGATATGTCCTGTCACACAGTGGGATATAGAGGGGAGGGGGATGCTCTGGGAGTCTCCATATTGACTCTGGTCCCCATGACTCCTTCAGGTTAAACACGGGCAAGGAACCCTCCCTCTGGTCCCCCCGCACCACCCTCCCTCGGCTGATGGATCAATACCACCCCCTCTCCGTGTAGATACACCCTTAGAGGGTGGCAAGGGCACAGAGTGTGCTCTGGGGGTGGCGAGGGGGGGATTTCAGTGCCCACCAACAAGGGGTGGCTCAGGGACAGCAGCATTCCGGATCGAGCTGGTCGGGTCCGAAAGGACGTCGCTGCTGGACTGGGGTCTGAGGCAGGTTGGGGTGTGGGGTGAGGGGGGAACCAACAGGAGGGAGAAACGCCCCTACCCTCATCCTCACCAACCAGCCGGCTGCAGATGTATCTGTCCATGACAGTATCGGTAAGAGTGACCACCGCACTGTCCTGATGGAGACAAAGTCCCACCTTCCCATTGAGAATCCCCTCCATTGGGTTGGGAGGCTCTATCCCCAATGGGACAGACTTCAAACAGACCCAGCAGCTCAAGACAGGGACATCCATGAGGTGCTGCGGGCCGTCAACAGCAGCAGAACGGTCCTCCAGCACAATCTGGAACCTCATGGCCCGGTATATCCCCCCCCCACTCACCCATTACCGTCAAGCCAGGGGGTCAACCCTGGTTCAATGGAGAGTGCAGGAGGGCATGCTGGGAGCAGCACCAGGGAGGCCGGAGGATGCGGGCGACAATACACTCTCGGGAACCCCCTCCCTCAGGGCATTGTGGGTCTACCCACAGCACACTGACGTCAGCGGGTCAAGAAGGCAGCTCACCCCCCCCCACCTTCTCAACGGGGTAACAGATGCCAGCACAGCCAGTGATCCCTATGACTGAATGGTTTAAACAAAGGAACTGGTGAAGTCACCAAACAGGACTACTTGCGTATCAAATGGCATAAGCAGCAAGTGTTAGACAGAGCTACGGGATTCCAGAGCCAAACCACCCATGTGTGTGTGAGAGAGAGAGAGAGAGAGACTCCCTCTTTAAACGGGGTCCCTGACAGAGAGTCAGAGAGAGAGAGAGGGAGGGACTCCGTCTTTAAACACGGTCTCTGACTGAGAGAGAGAGAGAGAGAGAGACTCCCTCTTTAAAAGGGGTCCCTGAGAGAGACAGAGACAGACAGAGAGAGAGAGTGTGTGTGTGAGAGAGACTCCCTCTTTAAACAGGGTCCCT
>NW_025146694.1:0-1314 GCF_004010195.1 Chiloscyllium plagiosum | reverse complement strand
GCATTTAAATTGCGAATGACATACATGAGACAATTTTTTATCAATGATCGTGACCCCTTAAAGTCTTTGGAGAAATTCAGGGAGAGAAATACCAGTCTGTTTCAATTGAGCTTATTACTGCTGCCAATCAATTTGAAACTATAGAGCTGACAGGGCGAGAAAAGCTAAGTTTTGACACGTTTTGGAGACTTGGATGAAGAAAACCACAGGCATTCTGTGGCAGGAGTAAAATGGCTGAAATCGAAACTAGTTGTGAACATTTGTATGCTCACAGGCAATGTAATGTATATCATTACAGTCTACAAATAGTGTAAGATTAGGAGGTCTGAAATGAATCCGCTTTTGAGTATTGATGGATGATTTTATTAAAGATGGAGTCGTGAGGATACTTTTACTGCAAAAATTTTCTCTTTTTTTTAAAGAGGGGTTTTAAAGGCAGAGGTGCAGAACTGCTGTCTGAAAACTGTTTAAGTAAATAATTGAGAAAGCCTTTAGGTTTCATTAAAACTCTGGTAACAATGGAAGGGCAGTGGCCAGCTCTTCCAGACCAGGTTTCCTCATTTTGTTTTTAGCTGCAGCATTCAGAAGCTGCTGGGGATCCCAGAACGGTTGGAAGTTTCAATACCTGATCCCCAGCTGCTTTTCTCTCTGAGATCTCTGTTGATGTTGTTTCCTCCTGGATTGAAAGACTGCTGTAAGGATCTGTATTTGAATATACCTTTGTGCCACGCGGTGTAAACCAAGAAGGTACGGTATCCATTGGAGGTGTAAGTGTTCCGACAAATAAGCTATCCCGAAATATTCTCTTCTTTGAGTGTATTTTAACTAAAGCATTTGCATGGATTATATTTTGCTTAATGTCGAGTGGTTTAACTAGTCACAACATATCTGGAACGCACACTTCCCATCTATATTCAAAATAAAGAAAGGTTTGGGTCTAAGCGAACTTCTTGAAATATTTTGCGGGGATCTGGACTGGTCCACAACACTTGTAGCCGAAGGGTTTGTGACTGACTCCTGTGATTGATAATTTAGAGGATGGGCTGGGATGGTTTGCTGGAGGATGTGCTGTGAGCTGCCTCAGACATTCAGGCAGACCTGAGGATTTGGTGACCCATCTCGGGTTGGAGCATGGGGATTGTAGTGACAGCATCTGGGTCTGTAACATGAACAACAAATGGACCAGATGCTGCAGAGAGTGGACGCAATAGGTGTGTGTGGGGAAAGGTGTCTGCTGTATTCACCTCGGGTTTTCCAGGAACAGCTTCCCAAACTTCACTTAACCCCGGAGCACAGTGTGAGGGGACACTGATT
>NW_025146693.1:0-1314 GCF_004010195.1 Chiloscyllium plagiosum | reverse complement strand
CTGCACTTTTCCAGCAACACATTTTCAGCTTTGTTTACTAAAACCTTGAATAGCCAAACAAGTGGGAGCACATAGTCATGGACTTCAGGCATCAACCCTCAATGGCCTTATTGTATTGGTGTAAGAAATTCAATAGCCTCTCACAGGTTATTAACACCAATGAATGAATCTTCAAATGCAACATACCATCAACAACAAATACAGCCTTAGCACAACCTGCTACAAACAGCTGAAGAGGGGTCACAGCTCTCCCTTTATATTAAATTTCTCTCAGGCAGTTGTAATAACTGTTTTACTTCTTTAAACTAATTTTAGAACTTAGTTGTCACATTAATCTCAGTATAACTGGATCAAATATGAAGGATAGAGTCGAGTGTGTGGTGCTGGAAAAGCACAGCAGGTCAGACAGCATCCGAAGAACAGGAGAATCGACGTTTTGGGCATAAGTCCTTCATCAGGGCTTATGCCCAAAACATCGATTCTCCAGCTCCTCGGATGGTGCCTAAACAGCTGTGTTTTTCCAGCACCACACTCTCGACTCTGATCTCCAGTATCTGCAGTCCTCAGTTTCTCCAAAAATGAAGGACAGCCAATTCCAAGATTTTCTTTATTGAAAATGATTACCTACCACCCCAACCACTAGCCCCCCATAAAAAGACACCACACACACAAAAACACAGCCATTGCAGGTAATAAATATGCTTTTTCTTTGCTCAAGTGATGCCGTTAATATGTCATGTTTCATTTTAAGCAGAACACTTGTATGTTGCCTTTCATCTCTCAATATGTGCAATTATCGTGCAATTCTGTGTTAAACAAGAGATACAAATTTATTGACTTCTCACTGAATTTCAGTGCCTGTGATTAAAATGGTAATTCCAAGGCAGCCAGCTTTTTTATATTCATTGGGTTACCTGAGCTTGTCAGGTGGTCAAAGAAGCCTACTACCTCAGAAGTGTCCTTTTTTAAAATCATTTTTAATTCATGAAAGTCTCAGTTAAAGTCAAAAGATGAAAACTGAATGTTTATGGTCAATTTTGGCTACAATTGTAACACACTATTTAAATCATCACAGTATCTCAAAGGAGCAATATGCAGAGATGTACGTACAAATAAATGTCTGAAGCATTGCAAAGCTGGCCATCAATGTCTCAGATCAATGTTAAGAGGCACACAAGTTGTGACAAACTTACAGTTTACCTTTTTGATCATGGAACTTTGTTTACCCACTTGTGAATCCAATCATGCTGAGTAGCTGACTGTCAATTTTGCAACCTTCAATATAGCACTAGCGACAGCCACCCAACATGGACT
>NW_025146692.1:0-1314 GCF_004010195.1 Chiloscyllium plagiosum | reverse complement strand
AGTTTCTCATTGTACTTCCCCAGAACAACGAATATGATGTCCAGAGTGTGGAGGTGTAGAAGATTGTAGAAGACCCTAAGGCTGCTGCTGAATTTGGGCAGAGAGAGTCTCCTGGATAATCAGAGTCCTGGTGTCTATTGACCTGTCACTGGGAGGCTGTGCCCAAGCAAATAATCTGGCCCCTAGCTTGTTCTGGATCCTGGACCCCAAGCCTTGCTTCAGTTGTCTGAAGTGATCACTAACATGGTGGATTGATAAGCCTCTGGGTGCAGGTAGGCAGACTTGCACCACACGACCTACCCCTCTGTCCCAGCCTCCCCAGCTCCCTGTATCCACCCCACCATCCCGCACAAGAATGATCCAGATACACAATCAGACTGAAGAACTGCCCCTTTCTTTTATATAATTCTATAGTGTGGATACAGGCTATTTGGCCAAACATGTCTAAACCGATCCTACGAAGACTGTCCCACCCGGTGCCATCCCCTTACCCGATCGCCGTAACGCTGCATCTCCCATGGCTAACACACTTTACTGGGTCACTTTATTGGGTGTTTTCTATAGACCCCCCCAATATCAGCACAGAGATGGAAGGACAGATTACACAGCAGACCTTGGAAAGGTGCAGATTTAACAGAGTTGCTGTTATAGGTGACTTCAACTTCCCCAATGCTGATTGGAACCTCCTTAGTGCAGATGGTCTGAATGGAACTGATTTTGTCAGGTGTGTCCAGGAAGGATTCCTGACTCAATATGTAGATAGGCCGAAAGGTGGGAGGCCATATTGGATTTGGTTCTAAGCAACAAGGTAGGCCAGATGTTAGGTCTCTCAGTGGGAGAACATTTCGGTGACAGTGACCACAACTGCCTCACCTTTGCCAGAGCCATGGAGAGGGATAGGAACAGACAGTACGGGAAGGTATTTAATGTAGGAATGGGAAATTATACTGCTATTAGACAGGAGCTGTGGAGTATAAGTTGGGAATAATTGTTCGATAGGAAATGCACAACAGAAATGTGACGGTTGTTTAAGGAGCGCTTGTTGCAAGTATTGGATAACTTTGTCCCACTGAGACAGGCAAGGAATGGTAAGGTGAAGGAGCCTTGGATGACAAGAGAAGAGGAGCTTCTCAATTACAGTGGTGCTGGAAAAGCACAGCAGTTCAGACAGCATCTGGGGAGCAGGAAAATTGATGTTTCGGGCAAAAGCCCTTCATCAGGAATAAAGACAACACCTCCCTCCCCTTCCTGGACCTCTCTATCTCCATTAATGACAACCGACTAGACACCGACATTTTTTAAAAACCTACCAAC
>NW_025146691.1:0-1314 GCF_004010195.1 Chiloscyllium plagiosum | reverse complement strand
GGGATTCCCTCTCTCTCACACACACTCTCGGATACCCTCTCTCAATCACACTCTGGGACTCTCCCGGATTTCCTCTCTCTCACACACTCTGGGAGTCTCTCACACACACTCTGGGATTGGCTATCTCTCACGCACTCCGGGATTCCCTCTCTCACACTCATTCCGGGACACTCTGGAATTCACTCTCTGACACACAGTCTGTGATTCCCTCTCTCACACACACTCGGGGACTCTCTGGGATTCCATATCTCTCACACACACTCGGGGATACTCTGGGATTCTCTATCTCTCACACACACTCGGGGACACTCTGGGATTCCCTATCTCTCACACACACTCGGGGACACTCTGGGATTTCCTATCTCTCACACACACTCGGGACACTCTGGGATTCCCAATCTCTCACACACACTCGGGGACTCTCTGGGATTCCCTATCTCTCACACACACTCGGGGACACTCTGGGATTCCATATCTCTCCCACACACTCAGGGACTCTCTGGGATTCCCTATCTCTCACACACTCTCGGATTCCCTATCTCTCTCACACACGCTCTAGGATTCCCCCTCTCATACACTCTCTGGGATTCCCAATCTCTCACGCACACTCTGGGATTCCATCTCTCTCACACACTCTGGGAAACTCACACACGCACACTCGGGGATTCCCTCTCTCTCACACAATCAGGGATTTCCTCTCGCACACACTCTCTGGGATTCCCACTCTCGCACACTCTCTGGGATTTCCTCTCTCTCAAACAGACTCTGGGATTCCCTATCTCTCACACAGACTCTGGGATTCCCCATCTCTCTCACACACTCTGGGATTCCCTCTCTCACACACACTCTGGGATTCCCACACTCTCACACTCTGCGATTCTCTCAAACACACTCTAAGATACTCTGGGATTCCATCTCTCTCCGACATTCTGGGAATCTCTGGAATTCCCCCACTCACACACACTCTGGGATTCCCTCTCTCACGCACAATCTGGGATTCCCTCTCTCACACTCTCGAACTCTCTGGGATTCTCTCACACACACTCTGGAATTCCCTCTCCCTCACACTCTGGGATTACCACCCTTACACACACTCTGGGAACCTGAGATCACATTTATCTCAGATACTCTGGGATTCCCGCTCCCAAACACACTCTGGGATTCCCACTCTCAAACACACTCTGGGATTTCCTCTCTCACATAGACTCTGGGATTCCCACTCTTTCACGCTCTGGGATTCTCTCATTCACACTCTGGTACACTCTGGGATTCCCTCACTCTCACACACAATTTGGAATTCCCTCTCTCACACAA
>NW_025146690.1:0-1314 GCF_004010195.1 Chiloscyllium plagiosum | reverse complement strand
TTTTAGATAACTGTGAGGTGTTGCATATGGCAACAAAAATCAGAGCCAGACATATAGGTAGGATACTGTCGAAAGTTGCCAATCAAGGAGAACTCCATAGAAATTATAGAATCCCTACAGTTTGAAACAGGATTTTCGGCCCATCGAGACCACACCATCCCTCTAAACTGTATCCCACTGGACAAACCCCTACCCTATCCCTCTCAGCCTGCATTTCCCATGGCTAATGCACCTCGCCCTCATATCCAAGGGTACTATACACAATTGCGCATGGCCAATCTACCCTTACCTGTATATCGTTATTCTGTCGGAGGGAAACAAAACACCCGGAGGAAATTCACACAGACACGGGGAGACAGTCAGTCATTCAAGGATGGAATTAAACAGAGATCGCTGCCCTGTGAGGCACCTTGCGGTGCAGGTTCTCCGTTCCTTGAAAGTGCCGTCACAGGTAGACAGCGCAGTGAAGAAGGCACTTGGTGATCTTCCCTTTATTGGTGCGTGCTTTGAGTCGAAGCATTTGCATGACATATTAAATCTGTACAGGACATTGGTTTGGCCACTTTTGTATATTGCCTTGAATTCTGGTCACACTGCTGTCGGAAAGATGTTGTCACACTTGAAAGGGTGCAGAAGAGATTTAAAAGAATGTTGCAGGTGTTGGAGGGTTAGAGTTGCAGGGAGAATTTGAATAGGCTGGGGCTATTTTCAAGTGTTGAAGCTGAGGGTGGACCATAAAGAGGTTTATAAAATCATGAGGGGCATAGATAAGGTAAACAGTCAATGTATTTTCCCAGGATAGACGATTCCAAATAAAGAATATAAAGGCTTAATGTGAGAGGAGAAAGATTTAAAAAGGGACAGGAAGAGGCTATTCAGCTTCTGAATTCTGTCAGTCAGCATGTTTGCTCAATTACTGAGACTCAAATACAAAAATACATGATTTCGATTTTGCTGGTGTTTTACAGAAACAGAAGAAAGGCTTTTAGTCAAGAAAAGCTGTAAAGAATGTGAAGAGGCCATTCAGTCCCTCAATTCCATTCCACAGGAGCAGCAGTTGAGCACAGAATTATTGGAGCCTGTTTCTCTGAAGCAGTTGGAGGACATCTATTTTCACAAAACTTCGATTAGGAGGCAGTCACTCAACTGCTCAAGACTGGAACACAGGAACAGAAGGGTGTCATCCAACTGCTCGAGACTGGGACAAAGCAACAGGAGGCAGTAACTCAGCTGCTGAAGACTGGGACATAGGTACAGGAGACAGTCATTCAACTGCTCGAAACTGCGACACAGGAACAGGAAGGAGTCATTCAA
>NW_025146689.1:0-1314 GCF_004010195.1 Chiloscyllium plagiosum | reverse complement strand
AAACAGGACCAGGAGCAGCATTGGGAACAAGATGCAGAGCAGCACTGGGAACAGGACCAGGAGCAGCACTGGGAATACAATCAGGAGCAGCACTGGAAACAGGATCAGGTTTAGCACAAGGAACAAGATCAGGAACAGCACTGGGAATACGATCAGGAGCAGCACTAGAAACACGATCAGGAGCAGCACTGGGAACAAGATCCGGAACAGCACTGGGAACAAGATCCAGAGCAGCACTGGGAACAAGATCCGGAACAGCACTGGGAACAAGATCAGGAACAGCAGTGGAACAAGATCAGGAAAAACACAGGTAACACGATCAGGAGCAGCACTGGGAAAATGATCAGGAGCAGCACTGGGAATATGATCATTAACAGCACTGGAAACAGGATCAAGAGCAACACTGGGAACAAGAACCGGAGCAGCACAAGGAACAAGGTCCGGAAGAGCAATGGGAACAAGATCAGGAACAGCACTGGGAACATGATCAGAAGCAGCACTGGAAACAAGATCTGGAACAGCACTGGGAACATGATGAGGAGAAGCACGAGGGATAAGATCCAGAGCAGCACTGGGAACAAGATCAGAAGCAGCATGCGGAACAAGATCAGGAACAGCACTGGCAACAAGATCCAGAGCAGCACTGGGAACAAGATCAGGAACAGCACTGGGAACAAGGTCCGGAAGAGCACTGGGAATAAGATCAGGAGCATCACTGTGAGCAAGATCAGGAACAGGACAGGGAACAAGATCAGGAGCAGCACTGAAAAAAGATCATGAGTAGCATTTGAACAAGATCCCGGAGCAGCACTGGCAACAAGATCAGTAGCAGAACTGGGAATACAATCAGGAGCAGCACTGGAAACACGATCAGGAGCAGATCAGGAGCAGCACTAGGAACAAGATCAGGAGCAGCACTGGGAATACGATCAGGAACAGCACTGCAAACAGGATCAGGAGCAGCACGAGGAACAAGATGCAGAGCAGCACTGGGAACAGGAACTGGAGCAGCACTGGGAATACAATCAGGAGCAGCACTGGAAACAATATCTGGATCTGCACTGTGAACAAGATCAGGAACAGCACTGGGAACAATGTAAGGAAGAGCCCTGGGAATAAGATCAGGAGCAGCACTGTGAGCAAGATCAGGAACAGCACTGGGAACAAGATTTGAAGCAGCATGAGAAATAAGATCTGGAGCAGCACTGGGAACAAGATCAGGAGCAGCATTGGGAACAACATCAGGAGCAGCACTGGGATCAATATTCGGAAGAGCACTGTGAATAAGATCAGGAGCAGCACTGTGAGCAAGAT
>NW_025146688.1:0-1314 GCF_004010195.1 Chiloscyllium plagiosum | reverse complement strand
CAGCAATGACAGGAGACTGATTGAACGTATACATGTGGAATGCTGCTTCAACTGGAAGTTGTGATTGGTGCCTTGGATAGTGAGGAGTGAAGAGGTGAATGGGCAAGTGTTGCACCTTCTGCAATTGCATGAGAAGGTGCCATAGAGGAGTGGGGAAGTGTTCAGGGAGTGTCACCGAAGGAATGGTCCCCGTGTAATGCTAACAGTGGACGGCAGGGGAAGATGTGTTTGATGGTGTGGTCCTGCTGGAGGTGGTGGAAGTGGCAGAGGATGATTCCATGAATTTGGATTCTAGTGCAGTAGGAAGTGATGACAAGGGGAGATATATCATTGTTCTGGGAAGGAGGGGACGGAGAGAGGGCGACACTGTGGGCGATGGGACAGTGACAGCTGAAGGCCCTGTCCTCCGGAGTTAGGGGATTTCTGGTTTGAAGAAAAAGGAGGACACATCAGAGGCAGCTCACTGGAATGTGGCATCATCAAACAGAAACAACAGAAATGGAGAAACTGGGAGAATGGAGTCAACCTCCGTTGATCGTGTATTCAGCCACATGCAGAAGTTCCTCCTGAATGATTGAAAAGAACCAAACATTTAGATTGAGGATTTCTGTCTCACATCTGGTCTAAAGAGGGATGAGGAAATAATCCCAGAGGAATGTCAGTGGACATACAGGAGCAGACATTCAAGCAGATATCCCATAACACTCAGCAATTATTGTTTCTGTTCAAAATAGAACGACTCAGAAGAAGATGAACCGCCCGTGGTTGACAAAATCTGTCAAGCATACTGTTCAATCGCAAATTCACGAGCATTAGTGTGTGCCCAGATTTAGGGTGCATATTTCAGGGACAATGAGCAGATGCTGGGCATGAATGTCAACTGAATTATCCCCAGAAACCCCTGCCATCGCTGCTCCATCCTCTTCCCTGCTCATCTCCCCTTCCTGATTCCAGGCTACCCTGTTCAATTACAGAGCACATTGTCTCACATTATGGTTCATATCTGAGGCTTTTTGAACAGGTATACCTGCCCTGCACTAGCATCAAGCTGTGTTTTGTGCTGCCACTTTGCCTCTGGTCTCAGTGTGACTCGGCCTCTATGTTCATGTTGTTTTACACCTCCCACTCATACGTCATTCCGGAAAGTTTCCTTCTTGGATTAAACCTTATTGAATCCACACCTTCCACCCCACCACCTTTGCACTGAATTCACATTGTGATCCAAATTTCAACAAGTATACTCAGCCTTCATCTCACTCTGCTAAAGGCAACTGCTTGCTAACCGTGTGGTATAAGAATTCCCTTTCTTACTTG
>NW_025146687.1:0-1314 GCF_004010195.1 Chiloscyllium plagiosum | reverse complement strand
TCCACTTGCTGTGGGTTCACCCACAATCTCGATAAGGAGGGATTTCCAGGATTGTGACCCACCAACTGTGAAGGAATATCGGTATATTTCCAAGTGAGGGTGGTGAGTGGCTTGGAGGGCAACTTGCAGCTGGTGGTGTTCCCAAGTAGCTGCTGCCCTTGTCATAGAGTCATAGAGATGTACAGCACGAAAACAGACCCTTCGGTCCAACCCGTCCATGCCGACCAGTTATCCCAACCCAATCTAGTCCCACCTGCCATCACCAGATCCATATCCCTCCAAACCCTTCCTATTCAGATACCATCCAGATGCCTTTTAAATGTTACAATTGTAACAGCCTCCACCACTTCCTCTGGCAGCTCATTCCATCTCATCTTAAAACTATGCCCTCTAATTCTGGACATTCCCACTCCAGGGAAGAGACTTTGTTTATTTATCCTATCCATGCCCCTCATGATTTTATAAATCTCTATAAGGTCACCCCTCAGCCTCAGCTGCTGCAGGGAAAACAGGTCCAGCCTGTTCAACCTTTCCCAGTAGCTCAAATCCTCCAACCCTAACAACATCCTTGTAAACCTTTCCTGAACCCTTTCAAGTTTCACAACATCTTTCCGATAGGAAGGAGACAGAAATGCACACAATATTCAAACTTTGGCCGAACCAATGTCCTGTACAGCCACAACATGACCTCTCAACTCCTCTACTCAATACTCTGTCCAATAAAAGAAAGTATACCAAACGCCATCTTCACGATCCTATCTCCCTGTTACTCCTCCTTCAAGGAGCTATGAACCTGCACTCCAAGGTCCCTTTGTTCAGCAACACTCCCCAGCATCTTACCATTAAATGTAGAAGTCCTGCTAAGATTTGCTTTCCCAAAATGCTGCACCTCACATTTATCTAATTTAATCTCCATCTGCCACTTCTCACCTCACTGGCACATCTGATCAAGATCATGTTGTAATCTGAGGTAACCTGCTTTGCTGTCGACTAGACCTCCAATTTTGGTGCCATCTGCAAACTTACTAACTCTACCTCTGATGCTCACATCCAAAACATTTATATAATGACGAAACGTAGTGGACCCAGCACCGATCTTGTGACAGTCCGCTGGTCAGAGGCCTCCAGACTGAAATAACAGCCCTCCACCACCATTCTCTGTTTTCTACCTTTGAGCCAGGTCTGTATCCAAATGAACTAATTATTCCTATATTCCATGAGACCTCACCTTGCTAACTAGTCTCCCATTGGGGAACCTTGTGGAATGCCTTACTGAAACCCATATAGTTCATAACTACTGCTCTGCCCTGATAT
>NW_025146686.1:0-1314 GCF_004010195.1 Chiloscyllium plagiosum | reverse complement strand
TTTATCTAAGGTGAATCCGGCGCTTGGAATCCCAGGTCCCTTTGTTACTCAGATTTCTGATTTTTTTTCCCATTTAGTAAATAGTCCATGCCTGTATTCTTCACACCAAAGTGCCTGACCTCACACTCCCCCACATTGTGTTCCATCTGCTACTGCTTTTCCCACTCTCCGAAACTGTCGAAATCTTTCTGCAGGCTCCCTGCCTCCTCAATACTACATGCCCCTCCAACTATCTTTGCATCATCTGCAAACGTAGTCAGAATGCCTTCTGTCCCACCACTCAGATCATTAACCTAGAAAGTGAAATGTTGTGGTCACAACACTGACTCTTGTGGAACACTGCTAGTGACCGGCTGCTATCCTGAGAGGGACAATTTTATACTCACTATGCCTCCTGCCAGAGAGCCAACCTTTTATCCATGCCAGCACATAGCCTCTGACACCATGGGTCCTTATCTGACTCTGCAGCCTCCTGTGCGATACCACATCAGAGGCTTTCTGGAAGTTCAGATAGGTAATTTTCTCTGGTTAAACGCGTCGTTACCTCCTCAAAGAATTCTCATTATCCTGACAGCAATGTAGGTTATTGAAATGGGGAGCAATCGGAAGGAAAGGGTCATTCCTACAGACAGAGTGGAGATGTTCCTCAAAGCAGTTTCTGTTTGGCTCACTAATGTAAAGGAGACTGCATTGTGAACAGCAATGACAGGAAATTGGATTGAAAGAGTACAACTGAAATTCTGCTTCACCTGAAAAGTGTGTTTAGGTCGTAGGACGGTGAGGAGGGAAGAGGTGAATGGGAAAATGTTGCTGCTTCTGCTTTTACATGGGAAGGTACCATGGGGGTGTGGGAAAGTGTTCGGGGTGATGGAGCGTGCCACAGAAGGAATAGTCTGTAAAATGCTGACACTGGACGGAAGGGGAAGATGTGTTTGTTGGCGCTGTCCTGCTGGAGACGGAGGATGATTCTGTGAATGTGGATTCTAGTGCAGTAGGAAGTGAGGGCATGGGGAGATCTATCATTGTTCTGGGAAGGAGGGGATGGAGTGAGTGCAGAAGTGAGGGAGACGGGACAGTCACAGCTGAAGGCTCAGTACATCAGAGTGAGGGGGATTCTTGTTTGAGAGAAAATGATGTAATATAGGAAGCTTCCCACTGGAATGTGGCATCATCAAACAGAAATCACAGAGCCAGAAAATCTGAGAGAATGGAGTCACTCTCCATGTGTTCAGCCACATACACAGGTTCGCCCTGAAAGACTGAAAAGAGTCAGGTATTTCGAAATGCAGATTTATGTAATATATCTGGTCAAAT
>NW_025146685.1:0-1314 GCF_004010195.1 Chiloscyllium plagiosum | reverse complement strand
ACAAGGAAGAGGTTGTAGCAATTCTGGAAAGTGTTTATCCTAGGACTCTCTGGGATGCCAGGGATGAATTTGCAGAGCCTTTAGCTTTGATTATATGTTGTCATTGTCTACAGGAATAGTGCAGAGGGCTGGAGGATAGCAAATGTTGTTACCTTGTTCAAGATCGGGAGTAGAGTCTAATTATAGACCAGTGAACGTTACTTTGGTTGTGGGAAAAGTGTTGAAATTGTTAAAGAGATAGAGTTTATACTCATCTAGAAAGGAATAATTTGATTAGCTATAGTCAACACGGTTTGGTGAAGGGTAGGTCGTGCCTCACAAACCTTATTGAATTCTTTCAGAAGGTGACCAAACATGTGGATGCGGTTAAAACGGTTGATTGAGTGTATATGACATTCAGTAAAGCGTTTGGTAAGGTTCCCCACGATAGGCTATTACAAAGAAAATGGAGGCATGGTATTGATGGTAATTTAGCGGATTCGATCAGGAATTGGCTAGCTGAAAGAAGATAGAGGGTGGTAGATGATGGAAAATGTTCATTGGAGTTCAGTTACTAGTAGTGTACCGTAAGGATCTGTTTTGGGCCCACTGCTGTTTGTCATTTTTATAAACGATATGGATGATGGCGTAGAAGCATGGGTTCGTAAATTTGCAGAATGCACTAAGGTCGCTAGAGTTGTGGATAGTGCCAAACGATGTTGTGAGTTACAGCAGGACACTGATAATTTGGAGGCTGGGCTGTGAGGTAGCAAATGGAATGCAATGTGGAACAATGTCAGGTGATTCACTTCGGATGGAGCAACAGGAATGCCGAGTATTGGGCTCTTAGTTAGACTCTTGGTAGTGTAGATGAGTAGAGATTCCTCAGTGTCCATGTACCTAGATCCATGCCAGTTGCTCCCCAGTTTGATAGGGTTGTTAAGAAGGCATATGGTGTGTTTGCTTTTATTAGTAGAGGGATTTTGTTTCAGAACCATTGGTGCATGTTGCAAGTTTACAAAGCCCTGGTGCAACCACACTTGGACTATTGCATACAGTTCTGGTCACCTCATTCATGGAATGATGGGGAATCTTTGGAAAGGGTTCAGAGGAGCTTTACAAGGCTGGTGCCTGGTATGGAGGTAAGGTCTTATGAGGAAAGGCTGAGGGACTTGAGACTGTTTTCCTTTGAGAGAATGTGAGAGGTGACTTAATTCGGGCTTATAATATAATCAGAGATTAGATAGGCTGGATCGCGAGAGCTTTTGTTTCTTGAATGGCAATGACTCGCACGAGGATACATCGTTTGAAATTGAGATGTAATGGATACAGGAC
>NW_025146684.1:0-1314 GCF_004010195.1 Chiloscyllium plagiosum | reverse complement strand
TTTCGCACAATAGGGGTGCGGTAAAACTCTCTCTTGTCATGACTCCTGATGCACCGATTAAGTTCGGGAAGCTTCCGTTCATCTTTATTTGCGTCGACTCTCTGAACTGCCTTGATTTATGACCTGAATATGTTGCCCTTGTATCTTCCAAAAAAGTAAGAGGTGCACCTTCCACATATAACATAGATGTAAGCATTGACTTATATGCATCATCGTTGTACTGAAAATATAGTTCATGCTTCGCAAACTCAATGCTCAATGTAGAGGTGGGACATGTTTCAGCGCCAGTAAGGTTAGTAGTAGAGATGAGCATAAGCGATTATTCGTTTGCAAGCATAAAGCAAAGAGGTTTACCTGTAACTTTGGGGCTGCCCACTTCCACCTCAACCTTCCTCCATTAGTCACCCTACTGCCCAGCCTCCACGGCCGATTGAGACTGTCTGGGCGTGCACTGTCTCACTCATTGCTCTGCAAACAAAGCACCCGCCAGATTTACCTCTGCCAGCCCTTCCTTTCACGCAGAACCTCCTTCCAAAAGCTGGGCGACCATTTGTATCATAGTCAGCTGAGCTTTATGTGTTTACTGTTTCATCTTTAATTTCCGTTTTTCCTTCTCTTGGGCCAGAAAGTTTTCAGCATGTAGCGCGTGGAGTTCCATCAAATTCAGGTTTTCCCGTGTCCCAGGTAATACATTGGCAAGACTCCTCATGTAATGGGCTCCTGGTAGCTTTCATATATTCCCTTTAAAGTACAATTCGCTTCTTCTTAACAACACTTCAAGGTCAGTGGCCTGAAACATTCGAGTTCCTTTCCAGATATGGAGTTTTTTTTTCTCATTCCTTGGCTGTTGATATGGTAGTTTGTTGGCCTTGTACGTCTGCTATTAATTCGGTTTAAATATACATAGATTTTCTTTCTGTCTGCAACACTTGCCCTCAGAAAAGTGAGGCCCTTACTGTTTTTGTTTCCCTGTGCTTTTATTGGTTTCAAAAGAAATGGACATCACATTATTTTCACAGGTCGGTGCAACATCGAGGGCCGACATGCCTGTACTGCACTGTAACGTTCTCTGTTGTAAGATACATTTCCTGCTGGTTTCCGATGTCTCTCCTCACTGTGGAAACTTCCAGACACATCTTCCAGTGATTTGTCTGCACTTCATCCAATCCAGAAAACTGTAGTTCCTGCTGAGAATGTGATCTCTCTACAATGGAGAGAGGAAAACCGAGTCGGTGACAAAGCTGAGATCACTTAGGTTCTGTGCAGAATCAACAAAAATTACCCGGTCTTCCAGTGTCCTGTCACTTTAACATT
>NW_025146683.1:0-1314 GCF_004010195.1 Chiloscyllium plagiosum | reverse complement strand
CAGAACAGTACTCCACATCTCTGTGCAACTGATGGAAATGCTACAAACCTGCCTTCACAGTGCACACTAGCTCTCTGAACGCCTGCAGCCCGACAACCCTCAGTATCTTTGGCTCATCCAATCCCTACACTTCTCCCTGGCTGTGTGAACTGATACAGCCCCTTCAACCTTTCATATCTCACTCTCTCCTGCAGCTCCAATTATTGTCCGTGTTCATGTAATTCTCAGCACCAACAATCCTACATTAACTCCTCCAGCTCCAGCTACCATCCCAACCCGTGTAATCTACAGTCCCTCCAATCCTCCCTTTCTCCATAAACTCCTTCAGCTCCAATTTCTCCCCTATCTGTTTAATCTCCAGTCCCGACAACCCTCCCTTCCTGAGCCCCTGCACCAGCCGTTGGAACTGTTGTTATCTGTGTCCCCTCCAGCAGGCGCTACAACACTCCTCACGTCTGTAACTGTATACAGACAATGCAGCTCTCCCTTTTATATCTGACACCCTCCCCGACTTATAACTCTTATAGTTCCTCACAATATCTCACCTCCTCCATTCCCATCTGTGCTAGAGAGCTCTAAAAATTCTTTATTCTTGTTTAAATTTCTGATCACCTAAACTCTATCCCTTTTTAAACTTGTAATCCCTTCAGTTTCTGTTGCTCTCCATATAGCTGTAATCAATGATAGCACAGGTTCCCTTCCTTAAATCTCTATAATTACAATGGTTGTATTTGTTAAATGGGCACATTTCTTCCTCCTTATCCATCTCAGGACTTCCAATCCCTACAATCCCACCATTTGGAATGCTCCCATTCGCTGCACCTCCTCATCATTGTGTGAGGGTCGTTGAACACCACCAGTGCCCCAAAGGTTTATCATCCCCCCAGTTACTGCAAGTCTTCTAACTCTGTAGCATCCAACAGTCTCCAGTACCATACAACACTTGCTGGCTCTCAATTTGCATTTGTTGAAGTCTACACATCTCTGTAAGCAGCTCAGAAAAAGCACTTTAGACTCTACAATGCTCCATCATGAACATGCCACCATCTCTCTATTTCCTTTGCCTTCTTCTTAGTGTCTGCAACTCTCACTGTATCTTCCAGTAAGCTTCTTTAGTAGCTGCAGGTCTGCCTAGCTCCCCAGAAAACCTGTTCCATCCCATACAGCTCGCTCAATCACTTTAACACCCTCTGCTCTGTCTAATCCTCCTCTTTCCCACTGTCTTCCAGGCACAGCGGCGATCCAGTAAGAGAGCAGTGCGGAATAGGTTGTTATAAATCACAGCTGAGGCTTGAGGCCTACCATTACCTGGGA
>NW_025146682.1:0-1314 GCF_004010195.1 Chiloscyllium plagiosum | reverse complement strand
ACCCGGAGGAAGCCCATGCAGACACGGGGAGAAGGTGCAAACTCCACAAAGACAGTTGCCTGAGGAAGGAATTGAACCAGTGTCTCTGGTGTTGTGAGGCAGCAGTGCTAACCACTGCCACCCAACCAGAATTGTATGCAGTATTCCTGATGTGGCAAAACCAAAGTCCTATACAACTGTAACATGACCTGCCAATTGTTGTGCTCAATACTCCGTCCGATGAAGGAAAGTATTTTGTTTGCTTCCTTGATTACCCTGCATTGCCACCTTCAGGGTACAATGGACCCAAATCAGCTTCTATCGTGCCAGATATGATTCTATCATTGATATTCATTCATTACAGTTTTTATTGTTTGTTATGCATGGATCACAGCCATGTCTTATTCTGGATAGTAAGAACTGTTTCATCAAGCAACCTAATTTAGATACCCAAAATCTAATATCAATAATAATGAATAAAAAGAATTAATTTAGCTAATATGCATAGCCATTGAAACATTTTATGTTATCTGACTTGTGTACTACTTGTTGGGAAAAATAATTGTAAATCCAACCAGGATTTAAGACTAACACTTCTGGCAATATGGAAGACTCAAGTGATGTGGAAAATATCATTTAAAAAGGTAATTGTTAGATCCAGAAAATGGAAGTGGTGGCAAGCAATGGGAGGATAAAAAGAATATCAAGCTGTTGTGAGATTACCTTGGAGTATCTCTGATGGGTTAAGGTGGTCAGCCAATGCACAATGCCTGCAAGCTATGATGTAAGATATATTTATGAGGGAATGAAGAAACAAAATGACTTTAGCAATTGGTGGAACACTTTGGCCCAGGTTAACAACCCCAATCAAGAACCTTGTAGTCAACTAGGTCCACTTGGTCCCAATCACTCCCCACTAAGACAAGAGATGTTGGCCTGGTCATTTGCTTGGCGCTTCTCTTGAGGTTTTCCCCCAGGTCCAGTTCCTCTGTCTCTGACTCTGGCACAGGCAATGTGTGCCAGACTGTAGCCCATCTCTTGTATCTGGAATGTCTCAGGAGAGTTTCCTCATCTTCTTTGAGTGGCAATGGTACCAAGGCTGTATCCATTTCAGACACTGACGTTTCCTCAACACCAGACAGAGGGAGAGCATCTGCAGTTTCTGCCGGGCCTTGTGGCTGTTCTGAGGGGCCAGGTATGCCACTGCAGGAATTGTAAAACCTGCGCCCACACCTCCTCCCTCATCACCATCCAAGGCCCCAAAGGAGCCTTCCACATCCATCAAAATTTCACCTGCACATTCATCAATGTCATTTATTGTATCTGTTGCTCCTA
>NW_025146681.1:1144-1314 GCF_004010195.1 Chiloscyllium plagiosum | reverse complement strand
TAGAGAGAGAGGGAGATCACCACAAGATCTGTTAGAGAGAGAGAGAGATCACCACGGGATCTGTTAGAGAGAGAGGGAGATCACCACAGGATCTGTTAGAGAGAGAGATCACCACGGGATCTGTTAGAGAGAGAGAGAGATCACCACAGGATCTGTCACAGAGAGAGAGA
>NW_025146681.1:0-1062 GCF_004010195.1 Chiloscyllium plagiosum | reverse complement strand
TCACCACGGGATCTGTTAGAGAGAGAGAGAGAGATCACCACAGGATCTGTTAGAGAGAGAGAGAGAGAGATCGCCATGGGATCTGTTAGAGAGAGAGAGATCACCACTTGATCTGTTAGAGAGAGAGAGAGAGATATCACCACGGGGTTTTTTAGAGAGAGAGAAAGAGATCACCACGGGGTCTGTTAGAGAGAGAGAGATCCCCACGGGATCTTTTAGAGAGAGAGAGATCACCACGGGATCTGTTAGAGAGAGCGAGAGAGAGAGGGAGATCACCACAGGATCTGTTAGAGAGAGAGAGAGAGATCACCACAGGATCTGTTAGAGATAGAGAGAGAGATCACCACAGGATCTGTTAGAGAGAGAGAGAGAGAGATCACCACGGGGTCTGTTAGAGAGAGAGAGAGATATCACAACGGGATCTGTTAGAGAGAGAGAGAGAGATCACCACCGGATCATTCAGAGAGAGAGAGAGAGATCACCAGGGGATCTGTCAGAGAGAGAGAGAGAGATCACCACGGGATCTGTTAGAGAGAGAGAGAGAGATCATCACAGGATCTGTTAGAGAGAGAGAGATCACCACGGTATCTGTTAGAGAGAGAGAGATCACCACGGGATCTGTTAGAGAGAGAGAGAGAGAGATCACAACAGGATCTGTTAGAGAGAGAGAGGGGGGGAGATCACCAGAGGATCTGTTAGAGAGAGAGAGAGAGGTCACCACAGGATCTGTTAGAGGGAGAGAGAGATCACAACAGGATCTGTTAGAGAGAGAGAGATCACCACGGGATCTGTTAGAGAGAGAGAGAGATCACCACGGGATCTGTTAGAGAGAGCGAGAGAGAGAGGGAGATCACCACAGGATCTGTTAGAGAGAGAGAGAGAAAGATCACCATAGGATCTGTTAGAGAGAGAGGGGGAGAGATCACCACGGGATCTGATAGAGAGAGAGCGAGATCACCACGGGGTCTGTTAGAGAGAGTGAGATCACCACAGGATCTGTTAGAGAGAGAGAGAGATCACCACAGGATCTGTTAGAGAGAGAAAGATCACCACGGGATCTGT
>NW_025146680.1:0-1314 GCF_004010195.1 Chiloscyllium plagiosum | reverse complement strand
ATATCTTCTACGTTATCTCTATAAGATGGATGACATCATCATACAATCACTCATTGAAACAAATTAAATGATTCACGTTTATTCAAAAAGCACATTTGAATGCAGAAGCAAGCCATGTAAATGACCTGTTAAAGAGTATGAACTGAACCCTGAGCCTTGCACTTAGAGATCTTTTCTTTCATCTAATATCCTCAACACTAAGTCAATAATCCTCAGGGGTTTCAACTGCCTTCTCCATTCACCTTGACCTTTTTCGGTTGATTTCATCGCCCTCTTGTACCACATTCCTTTGTACTTCTGTTTAACCTCTGTTACTCAGGTTATGGCCAACTCTTTAATGCTACCTTGCCTCTCCAGGTGGACATCATGGAGAAATCCTTCAATAACTGCTTCCTCACATGCCTTGCAGACAGGCAGGAGGCTGGCTAAACACAGCAAGCCAGGCAGCATCAGGAGGTGGAGAAGTCAATGTTTCTGGTGCAACCCTTCCTCAGGACTGGGAGTGGGTATGGGGGGGAGCTGCAGGTAAAGGGAGAGGTGGGGGCAGGGTGGTGAAGAGGGGGTAGGTGAAAACAGGTAGAGGGTACGACCTGGTTGGTCAATGGGATGACAGGCAGCAGTGGAATGAAAGGGTAGGGGCTGGGGCGGAGGGAGGTTATTTGAAATTGGAGAACTCAATGTTGAGTCCTCCGAGCTGTAGGGTGCCTAGGCAGAAGGTAAGGTGTTGTTCCTCCAATAGGAGCTGTAGTTTGTTTTGGCAATGGAGGAGGACAAGGATGGTCATGTCGGAAAGAGAGTGTTGGGGGGAATTGAAATGGACGGTGGCTGGGGGGATGGTCATGTCAGAAAGGGAATGGTTGGGGGAATTGAAATGGGTGGTGGCTGGGAGATGGTCATGTCAGAAAGGGAATGGTTGGGGGAATTGAAATGGGTGGTGGCTGGGAGTTTTGGTCAGCCCCAGCAGACCTGGCTGCGATACTCGGTGAGCCATTCCCTAAGTTTATGTTTGGTCTCCCCAGTGTAAAGAAGACTCATGTTTGTCACCATCTGTACCACTTTTCCACCAACTGTCCTCCTTTCTGTACCGGCCTCTGGAAAAAGAATTCTATCCACAACACATGCCACTACATTGTTGAACTTCCAACAGCCTAGCATCAAGGATTCTGGTTACCATGACACTTCTACTATTGTCCATCCTGTTTGCAATTCCCTTTCCTTCATTTTGACTCACTTGTTCCAGAAAACCTTTTGTTCTCTCGCATCCTGGTTGTTCCAGGAGAATCGACACTTGGGGCATAAGCCCTTCTTCAGGAA
>NW_025146679.1:0-1314 GCF_004010195.1 Chiloscyllium plagiosum | reverse complement strand
GTTATTTATATAAATGATTTGCATGTGAGTATAAGAGGTATAGTTTGCAAATTTGCTGATGACACCAAAATTGGAGGTGTACTGGACAGCGAAGAAGGTTTCCTCAGATTACAAGAGGATCTTGATCATATGGGTCAATGGGCTGAGGAGTGGCAGATGGAGTTTAATTTAGATAAATGTGAGATGCTGCATTTTGGGAAAGCAAATCTTAGCAGGACTAATACTCTTAATGGTGAGGTCCAATGGAGTGTTGCTGAACAAAGAGACCTTGGAGTGCAGGTTCATTGTTCCTTGAAAGTAGAGGAATGGGTAGGTAGGTTAGTGAAGAAGGCATTTGGTATGCTTTCCTTAACTGGTCAGGGTATTAAGTACAGGAGTTGCGAGGTCATGATGCAGCTGTGCAGGACATTGGTTAGGTGACTTTTGGAATATTGCGTGCAATTCTGTTCCCCTTCATATCGGTAGGATGTTGTGAATCTTGAAAGTGTTCTAAGAAGATTTACAAGGATGTTGCCAAGGTTGGAGCGTTTGAGCTATAGCTAGTGGTTGAACGGGCTATGGCTATTTTCCCTGGAACGTTGGAGACTGAGGGGTGAAGAGGTGTATAAAATCATGAGGGCCATGAATGGGGAGATAGACAAGGTCTTTTCCCTGGTATGGGGGAGTCCAGAACTAGAGGGCATAGGTTTAGGTTGGGAAGGAAAAGTATAAAAGAGATGCAAGGTGCAACCTTTTCACACAGAGGGTGTTTTGTGTATGGAATGAGCTGCCAGAGGAAGTGGTGGAAGTTAGTACAATTGCAATATTTAGATGGTGTCTGGATAGGTATATGAATAGAAAGGATTTAGAGGGATATGGGGTGAGTGCTGGCAGGTGGGACTCGATTGGTTTGTGTTATCTGGTCGGCATGGATGGGTTGGACCGAAGAAAACTTTTTCCACGCTGTACATCTCTTTGAATCTGTGACTGTAATTAAGAAATGACAATAATTTGATATGCACTGTCAAATAAATGGTTTATATCATTAAATTGTAGCATACAATAGTTGAAATCTTGCTTTTTTAGAATGAATGATAAAGAACAAAGAACATTCCAGCACAGGAACAGACCATTCGGCCCTCCTAGCCTGTGCAGATCCAGATCCTCCTATTTTCTAAACATGCCACCAATTTTCTAAGAGAATGTTGCCTGCCCATTCATATATCTGTCAGATACATCTTAGATAACGCTATTGTACCTGCCCCGATCTCCTCTGCTGGTAACACGTTCCAGGCTGCCAGCACCGTATGTGTAAAGAACTTCCCACATATATCT
>NW_025146678.1:0-1314 GCF_004010195.1 Chiloscyllium plagiosum | reverse complement strand
ATTGAAAATTAACACATCAGGAGAGAAGTCGTGTAAGAGAAATTAATTGGGCCATATAATCTCCTGGTCCTAATACATTACAGGAGAAAGTAAGGACTGCAGATGCTGGAGATCAGAGCTGAAAATGTGTTGCTGGAAAAGCGCAGCAGGTCAGGCAGCATCCAGGGAACAGGAGAATCGACGTTTCTGGCATGAGCCCTTCTTCCTGAAGGGAAACGTCGATTCTCCTGCTCCTTGGATGCTGCCTGACCTGCTGCGCTTTTCCTCATAAATTACACCCTGGAATTCGAAAAGATGTAACTACAGATGTAGTAGGTGCATTGGTTTTAATTTTTCAAACAGTAAATAAAAGATAAGCACATGGAAGATTTTGGGATAGTGTAGGGGGACGAGCTGAGAATAGTTCACAGGTCGGCTCAACATCGAGGGCCGAAGGGCCTGTTCTGCGCTGTACTGTTCTAAGGTCTGTGTTCTATGTTCTAGAAACTGAATTCGGAAAGAGTACCAGAGGATTCAAAAACTGCCAAGGTGTCATAATTTTTGGGAAAAAAAGGAAACATGACCAAACTTTGTTAACCGTGAGCCAATCTGCTGAACATCTCTTATTGAAAACAAATGCAGCAGACTCAACTGTTCATTAAAGAATAGCGGTCCACTTGGAAAATCACAGGTTAATCGAGCAAAATTAATGTGTCTCCAGAAAAATAAATCAATTTCTGAAAACTTCCTTCGACCTTTTCGATGACACCTTAATCATAATTGAAAGAAAGCGAAACAGTCAAAGCAGAGCGTTCAAACTACCAGAATGTGTTTCACAAGGAACCATGCTAAAAAGGCGAAGACACAGGTGTCCATGGTCTCAGAGATAGGTTTATCGGCATTATTTGAGAATTTGGTATTTGGCAGGAAATAGCAAATGGTGTTCAGGAGTTATTTTTAGAAATGGCGATCTTTATTGATACGGGTTCAACAGGGGTCAGCCCTGGTACTACACGTGTTTTGGAATCTTTATTAATGATTTGCAGGAAGGAAAGGGAATGTACTTTCGCCCAATTTTCGGACAACACAACAACAGGTGAGAAGGCAAATTCTAATTCACAGCCCATCTACAGAAAGACAATGATGGATTAAGTAAGTGGTCAAAACAAATGTCCAATTGAATAAAAACTGATAAAAAAAAGAGAAGGGAGAACAAGAAAACGCCGAATTATTGAAATGAAAATAACAGGAAAGGGATCATAAATGATTGAGAATACATCTGCATGAAACATAGAAATGCATAGAGAGTTGCAAGAGATAATCAGGAAAACTAAT
>NW_025146677.1:0-1314 GCF_004010195.1 Chiloscyllium plagiosum | reverse complement strand
TATTACATTGCACCCTCACTGTCAGACCTGTATGATACTGAGTGTTTCCATTACACCCACTCTGTCAGACCTGTATCGTACTGAGAGAATACATTACACCCACTCTGTCAGACATGTATCATACTGAGTGATTCCATTCCACCCTCTCCGACAGACCTGTATCGTACTGAGAGATTACATTACACCCTCTCTGCCAGACCTGTACTATACTGAGATATTACATTGCACCCTCTCTGTCAGACCTGTTATATACTGAGAGATTACATTACACCCTCTCTATCAGACCTTATGATACTGAGAGATTACATTACACCCTCTCTGTCAGACCTGCATCACGCTGAGTGATTACATTACACCCTCTGTCAGACCTGTATCATGCTGAGAGATTACATTACATTCTCTCTGTCAGACCTGCATCAGGCTGAGAGATTACATTACACCCTCTCTGTCAGACCTGTATCATAGTGAGATATTACATTGCACCCTCACAGTCAGACCTGTATCATACTGAGAAATTACATTTCACCCTCTCAGTCCCATCTGTATCATAGTGAGATATTACATTACACCCTCTCTGTCAGACCTGTATCATAGTGAGATATTACATTGCACCCTCTCTATCAGACCTGTATCATACTGTGAGATTACATTACACCCTCTCTGTCAGACCTGTATCATACTGAGTGATTACATTATACCCTCTCTGTCAGACATGCATTATACTGAGTGATTACATTACACCCTCTCGGTCAGACCTGTATCATACTGAGTGATTACATTACACCCTCACTGTCAGACCTGTATCATGCTGAGAGATTACATTACACCCTCTCTGTCAGACCTGTATCACGCTGAGAGTTTACATTACACCCTCTCTGTCAGACTTGTATTATAATGAGAGATTACATTACATCCTCTCTGTCAGACCTGTTATATACTGAGAGATTACATTACATCTCTGTATCAGACCTGTATCATACTGAGAGATTACATTGCACCCTCTCTATCAGACCTGTATCATACTGTGAGATTACATTACACCCTCTCTGTCAGACCTGTATCATACTGAGTGATTACATTATACCCTCTCTGTCAGACATGCATTATACTGAGTGATGACATTACACCCTCTCGGTCAGACCTGTATCATACTGAGTGATTACATTACACCCTCTCTGTCAGACCTGTATCATGCTGAGTGATTACATTACACCCTCTCTGTCAGACCTGTATCACGCTGAGAGTTTACATTACACCCTCTCTGTCAGTCTTGTATTATAATGAGAGATTACATTACATCCTCTCTGTCAGACC
>NW_025146676.1:0-1314 GCF_004010195.1 Chiloscyllium plagiosum | reverse complement strand
TCCCCTTAGAATTCTAAATTTATCAATAAAGTAGGGAGTAGGACCACATGATGTAAGATTGGAAGTAGGCCACTCAGCCCATCGAGTCAACTCCACCATTCAATGAACTCATGGCTGATCTGATAATCCTCAACTCCATTCTCCTGCATCACCTCGACAAAGCTTCATCGTCTTTCTCGTTAAATATCTGTCTGGCACAGTTTGAAAATACACAGCAACTCAGCCTCAACAACAGTTTTGGTAAGGAGTTCCACGGATTCACTGGCCCCTGAGCAAAGAAATTACTCCCCATTTCTGAATTAAATTGGCAATACCTAATTCTGAGTTTATGTCCTCTGGTGCTCCACTCATACCAAAGTAAACCACCTGCCAGTAACTACCCTGTCAAGTTCCCATGAATATTGAACGTGTATAAATGTTATTACGTGATTACAGAGCTGCACTCAGCGTCCTTTGTTTCAAGGAGAATAATCCCAGCCTAACCAATCATCCCACGAAGCTCCATTTTCTCCTCTGTTGACAATATGTTCATTAATCTCTGCTGTCCCCTGCAGCGTCCTTACATATTATTACGGCACGTGGAGACATTTATGCAAAGAAACCATTGAAATTTCAAGCACAGACGGGAATTGAAACTTGAAATCAGACAGCGACTGGAATCAGATTGGTCCACACAAGGACGAAATAGAATAATGATAACTCTGACAAATAAGGATCTAATCATATCCCACTGACATTCAATGGCTTTACTGTAACCAAATTATCCAGTGTAATAGTCCACAGCGCTAGTATTTAGAAAAATAAACAGATAGAAACTGGCTATATAAACAATTGGACAACAAAAACATGTCCTTTGGTAGATATTTTTTGATTATAAACTCAGCTTGTGTCTCCGTGAATCTTAAATCGTTTGCAAGGCACAAATGAGACGTGGAACATAACTCTCTCCATTTGCCTCGATAGGTGTAACTTCAGTAACACTTAAGGAACTGGACACGATCCACGACAATGCAGTCACTTGATTGTACCCTCGTCAATACCTGCAATATTCATTCTCTTCACCGCTTAGGCACAATTGCAACAGACTGCACCAACTACAGGATGCACTGGGGTAAGTCATATGGGCATATTTGACAGAACCTTCAAAGCTCAATAGCTGTACTGACCAAAAGGACAAGATTGGAGGTTGCAACGAAACACCACCATTTTCAAGTTCCCCTCCAAGGCCCATAGCACTCTGATCTGGAAAGGAATCCGTGATAAACTCATTGGTGAAACAGGATTGATGGGCAAAGTTGCATACTTCAGCCTTCC
>NW_025146675.1:0-1313 GCF_004010195.1 Chiloscyllium plagiosum | reverse complement strand
GCACAGTGTCTCACTCACTGGGATTGTCAGACCCTGCACAGTATCTCACTCACTGTGATTGTCAGACACTGCACAGTATCTCACTCACTGGGAGTGTCAGGCACTGCACAGTATCTCACTCACTGGGGGTGTCTGACACTGCACAGTATCTCACTCACTGGGATTGTCAGACACTGCACAGCATCTCACTCACTGGGATTGTCAGGCACTGCACAGTATCTCACTCACTGGGAATGTCAGACACTGCACAGTATCTCACTCACTGGGATTGTCAGGCACTGCACAGTATCTCACTCACTGGGAATGTCAGACACTGCAGAGTGTCTCACTCACTGGGATTGTCAGACACTGCACGGTATCTCACTCACTGGGATTGTCGGACACTGCACAGTATCTCACTCACTGGGATTGTCAGAAACTGCACAGTGTCTCACTCACTGGGATTGTCGGACACTGCACAGTATCTCACTCACTGGGATTGTCGGACACTGCACAGTATCTCACTCACTGAGATTGTCGGACACTGCACAGTATCTCACTCACTGGGATTGTCTGACTGCACAGTATCTCACTCACTGGGATTGTCAGACACTGCACAGTATCTCACTCACTGGGATCACCTGACACTGCACAGTATCTCACTCACTGGGATTGTCTGACACTGCACAGTATCTCACTCACTGGGATTGTCGGACACTGCACAGTATCTCACTCACTGGGATTGTCAGACACTGCACAGTCTCACACTCACTGGGATTGTCAGACACTGCACAGTATCTCACTCACTGGGACTGTCAGACACTGCGCAGTATCTCACTCACTGGGATTGTCAGACACTGCACAGTATCACACTCACTGGGATTGTCAGACACTGCACAGTATCACAATCACTGGGATTGTCAGACACTGCACAGAATCACACTCACTGGGACTGTCAGACACTGCACAATATCACACTCACTGGGACTGTCAGACACTGCAGAGTATCTCACTCACTGGGAATGTCAGACACTGCACAGTAGCTCACTCACTGGGAATGTCAGACACTGCACAGCATCTCACTCACTGGGATTGTCAGGCACTGCACAGTATCTCACTCACTGGGAATGTCAGACACTGCACAGTGTCTCACTCACTGGGATTATCAGACACTGCACGGTATCTCACTCACTGGGATTGTCAGACACTGCACAGTATCTCACTCACTGGGATTGTCGGACACTGTACAGTATCTCACTCACTGGGATTGTCAGACACTGCACAGTGTCTCACTCACTGGCATTGTCGGACACTGCACAGTATCTCACTCACTG
>NW_025146674.1:0-1313 GCF_004010195.1 Chiloscyllium plagiosum | reverse complement strand
TTCCAGGACGGGATAATGTGTATGCCAGGGCGTAGTGGAAGGAAAGATATATAGGTTCGAGAGTGCGAGATAAGCGGCTGTCCGACCCAAATCCGGCACATTTATTTCCCTGCCCAGGAACAAAGACACGGAGGAGTCTGTCCAAAACTTTTTCATTCAACTTTGCAAAGTCGGGTGCAGGTTCTCGTGGGTACACACACAATATAGTAATCTCCACACATTATATACACGTATATGTGGGCCGGGTCTCCTACTGCTGTCTTGACCAATGAGTGCTAGGTTTCCCCACTGTTTTCCTTATTTGGGTTCTGGTGCCTGCGATTATTTTGTTATTCACTTGGCCAATCAGTGTTCGAGCTCCCCGTTCTTTCCTTATATGGATGATGTTGTACAACTGTGGTTAAGGGCGGTCTCTCAACTATCGAGGAAAGCTGTTACAATTGTTTCATTCATAAAAACATGGGGGAGGTCCGGCAACAGTTTCGAGTGTCTGCTTGTGTTTACTTTAAGGTAGAAAAGACTAAAATGCAGCTAACCGTTTAAAAATTACACTACCCCCAACAAGAGTTGGGCTGAGAAGTTGCAAATGGAGTTCAATCCTGTCAAATGCGAGGTCATGCTTTTTGGAAGATCCAATTCAAGAGCGAATTATACAGTAAGTTGAAATGTCCGGAAGAAAATTAATGTACAGAGAGATCTCTGGGTGTTCAAGTCCTTTTATCCCTGAAAGTGGCAATGCAGGTTAATAGATTTGTCAAGAAAACATATGAAATGATTTCCTTCATCGAACTAGGTATTGAGTACAGGATTTGGCAGGTCATGTTACAGTTCAATAAGACTATGGTTCAGCATTATATCTGGTACATTTCTGGTCGCCCACATTACCAAATCGATGTGGATGAGTTGGAAGGAGTACAGAAGAGGTTCACTAGGATATTACCTGATATGGAGGGTGCAAGCTATGAAGAGAAGTTGAGTAGATTAGGATTATTTTCATTAGAAAGACAGAGGCCGGGGAGGGCGAATCTGAATGAGGTCTACAAAATCATGAGAAGTACAGATAGGGTGGATAGCAAGAAGTTTTTTTCCCCGTACTCAATTTCTAGGGGCCACGAGTTCAACGTGAGATTGGATATGTTGATGGGAGGTATATGTGGTAAATTCATTATGCAGAGGGTGGGGGTGCCTGGAACGCGTTGCCAGTGGTGGTGTTAGTGGTGGACACAATAACATCATTTAAGATCTATCTAGACAAATATATGAACGGGCAGGGAGCCAAAGAATACAGATCCTTAGAAAATATGCTTTGATAG
>NW_025146673.1:0-1313 GCF_004010195.1 Chiloscyllium plagiosum | reverse complement strand
CTGTATGCTACCGTCAACGCAATCTGTTGCCTTTCTGTCCATTTCTCCTCTGCATTAACTTGCTGTTGTCTCCATTTTCTTCTTAGGATTCTACCTTTCAGGCAACAGCCCTCAGAAATGTTCTCGGCCTCCTTTTCAGAGTATGCATCATTTTTTAAAAAAATTGTCTCTTCTGTCTATTGTAAGCCCAAGAGCATTTCAGAACTGAGCACTTCTGCCTGACCCTCTGCCTGTTTAGATTTTTCCTGCATTATGTCTAGCAGGATGTCCGCGAACTGAACTTCTGCTCCATCATTTCTCTCCGTATTTTTTGCTTCGGCCTTTGACTTATGGTAGTGGAATATGGTTACTACGCAGTCTGGGAAAATTCCAGGGTAGTTTTGTTTTAACTCCTCAGTTTCCTGGTCGTCATGGAGCTCCTCCAAAACAAGTGGTGTCACTCCCACCTTGGATTCTGCCTAATTATTAACAAGAACAAACTTAATTCCTGGAACTGACAATCTGTTAATCACTCCCACTTTACTTCTCCAGTCTTGAGTGGGCACTCCAAACTGACCTTACATAGGCTACGCTGAATTTCTGCCCACCTATCCCAGAAATTGCCACTCTATCAGGTAACAGTTCAGGAAGAGTGCAAATACATTCAATGCGTACTATTAGAAACTGGTTAGACTCTGTATCTCTCAAAATTATAACTTACTTTCCTTCTCCCTCTGTTGTTTCTGAGCAAACCTTACGCATTGAGGCGAATTCTTAATATAGATCAGGCATGAGAACCATACCAACCCCTTCCTGGGCTGTGCACTCTCCCGCAGCTTCTCGTTGTTTCTTGGCGTTTCCTTTACAACATTCACTAATACTACTAGCTTAGCCTCATTTAACACATCTTTTCACACAGTGCCTTTCTTTAACGAACAGTGCTGTGACTTTACCACAGAAAGAAAAAAAATCTGAAGCCTTTCATCTCCTTTCCACACCCTTGGGGTTCTTTTTTTTAACCTGTGGTAAACAATCACTAGTGTTCTCTACTTTTTTTTTTCGTAGTAGAGGATCTGCCCTTCTCCCAATTTCTATCACTTACAGGATAAAAGTCTTCCAGAAGCTAAACTTTACCTTATGCACCAACCTGCCACCTCTGCTACATTTCTCACTTCTTGAAATTTCTGTTCATCCACATGAATTCTTATTGTCTCTGAACCTGAGTTTTTAAACACTTCTAGCAGAAAGTATCTCTCTGACAACCACATTGGTCTTATCTACCTTTATGCCCCGCACCCATGTATCAAGATTATTATGTTTAATTGTTTCAAATT
>NW_025146672.1:0-1313 GCF_004010195.1 Chiloscyllium plagiosum | reverse complement strand
ACAGCAGAAGCAGAATTATATAAAACGATAACCTGTAACTTTTTGCCCCGAAGAATCCCTCACGCTACCATTACCATCAAGCTATCGATGCTTCAGTGAAGAGTAAGGGTAAATATGCCAGGGTCAGAACCATTTGTACCTAAAACTGTTGACATCCCGTTAAAGCTAGCACATTTGACTGGTTACATTCCAAACAGCAGAACGAACATTTGATAGAAAGGGCGCAATGATCCCAAGACTAACGGATCAGATCGAAGCTCAGCAGTCGTGCCACACCCAGTCATAAATGGATTAATTAACTCACTGCAGGAGAAGGTCATATACATGTCCCCATCCTAAATAATGGAACAGTCCTGCATATCAGTGCAATAGATAAGGAATCGTATCTACACTATACTCAGCCAGAAGTGTTGAGTTTATGATTCAACTCACCTCGTCAGAATGCCCACAGCATCACAGATGGCAGTTTTCAAAAAATTTGATTCGCTCTATGTGACGTGAAGAAAGATCTGAACACAGTAGATATCAGAAAGGGAATATACAACAAGTCATGTTTCTGGGGAATGTGTTTCGTTCCATTTCCGATTCCGACATCTATCTGGCAATGTGGAAAATTACTATGATAAGTCCCTTAAGAGGAAAATAATTACAGTATGACCAAAGCGGCACAACATTTACGTGTTCAGTGTGGTTTCTGATAGTTCCCCATGTGGAAATGATGCTGTTGAGGAAATGTCACTGGACTAATCCAGACCAGGATAATTTTCTAGTAGCTGGTGGAAGTTAATAGCAATTAATAAAATGTTGAGACCGAAAATTTGGAGTCAGAAACAGTGACCTTGAAGCCAATGTTGACTGTAAATCAACAGGAAGTGAATGTCCCGTGCTTTCCTGGTCTGGCCTAACTCTTCACTGGTCTCTGAACCAGTCACACAAGTCATTCAATTGTATCAAACTGATCCGTGGTCTTAGGTTAGATTAATTACAGTGTGGAAACAGGCTCTTTGGCCCAACAAGTCCACACCGAATCCCTGCCCACCCAGACCCATTCCCTCCTTCACGTAACTGCACGGGCAATTGAGCATGGCCAATTCACAACCCTTTTGGACTGTGGGAGGAAACCGGTGCCCTCGGAATAAACCCACGCAGACACGGAGAGAATGTGCTAATTCCAAACAGTCAGTCGCCTGAGGCGGGAATTGGACGCTGGTCTCTGGCGCTGTGAGGCAGCAGTGCTAACGACTGTGCCACCGTGCCACCCACAATCCGACGCCCGAGTGGGGACGCGAACACTGGACCCTCAGATTAAGAGC
>NW_025146671.1:0-1313 GCF_004010195.1 Chiloscyllium plagiosum | reverse complement strand
TGCTGAAGATCAGCTTAGTGAGGAAGAGAGTGAAGATGAACAAAATCCAGACATTCAAAGATATGGTGACAATCTGCTTAAATGCATTCATGCATGGCCTTGTTTTGATGAGAAGGATGCGGATGCCTTTTGTGTTAATCTCACGTGAGTTATGTTGATCCAAACAAAATTTGTGGTTAGAGCTGATGAGGCATTCCCATTACTGTAACAGGACGGATCTGGGGCTTATGAGGAGTTGAAGAAAGCCGTCACAATTCCATTGAAACTGGCGCAAGAAGCGGTTAAAATCAAACCGTTAAAAGGAACAGAGAAAAGAAAAACTCCCGTGTTTGCATTGCAATAAAGTAGAACACAGGAAAACACGCTGCTGGTAGGTTAGGAAAAGCTTTAGGAAACCAACTGTAAGGAAACACGATAAGCCAATAAATTTTGTTGTACTGGTGACAGAAAGTCCAGTGAAGGCTAGAAAACTGAACCAGAACGTACAAGGTGGTCGGAGTTTGGTTGAGGAAGAAAAGAATTTCTTAAATCATATACCTGCGAATTTAAACTTTACTCCCATATGTCAGGTGCAGGAAGTGAAAAGTTTACAATGTTCTGGGATACCTCAAATATCTGATGCTGAAAGATGAGGTGTTATATATCTCTGAAAGTCTATTGCTGGAACAGGTCCCAGAGACAATAATTCACGGTGAAACAAGGAACACTCAATTATGTAAAGTGATGTTATAGTGTCTCGAGAAGTGTGGAGAAGTCATGGTCAGACAAGCGCTCTGTTCCAGGAACGTGATTTGTCATTGATAATGAGAAAGATGATTCACCACTAGAAGTGGTTGAAACTGAATGGAAAATCAGTTTCTAGCACATGTTCTAGAATTTTTGCTGACTCAATGGTATTGAGGTCACAAAGTCACAAATTGAAAGAGGAGAAAACTAGATCACAGAGAAGAACGTTGACGTTTCATTAGCAGAGATTTGGTTTGATCAGACGTTTGAAACACTTTACGAGCAGGGAAATGACTGAGCATTTATCTATAGCTCAGATAAATTAAATCACTTACAGCAGAAATATGAACGCTGAAATTAATCATATCAAAATTCATACACAGAAAAATAATCGGAATGTATTCCTGTATCTTTAAAATTATGTCTTAATGGGCAAATGGAGACCATCACATATTCAGGCAGACATGTAACGTGCAGAAGTTTATGAAATTCGATTGCCAGTGGTTTATGGAAAGGAGCTCTTGCGGGTGGAACAGAAGCTACCTCCAATAGTTCATTTAGGAGTGAGAATAACTGAAACTAAAACA
>NW_025146670.1:0-1313 GCF_004010195.1 Chiloscyllium plagiosum | reverse complement strand
CATTGATCTGCGGAGCTGTGGACAGCTCCTGTGTAATATTGATCTGGATTGCCGGGGAAAGCTCCTGTGTAATATTGATCAGGACTGCCGAGGACAGCTCCTGTGTAATATTGATCTGGGGTGCAGTGGACACTTCCTGTGTAATATTGATCTGCGGAGTAGGGGACAGCTCCTGTGTAATATTGATCTGGATTGCAGGGGAAAGCTCCTGTGTAATATAGATCTGGGGAGCAGTGGATAGTTCTTGTGTAATATTGATCTACAGAGCAGGAGATAGTTCCTGTGTAATATTGTTCTGGACTGCAGTGGACAGTGCCTGTGTAAATTTGATCTGGGGAGCAGTGGACAGTTCCTGTGTAATATTGATCTGGGGAGCAGGAGACATCTCCTGTGTAATATTGATGTGGGGAGCTGTGGACAGTTCCTGTGTAATATTGATCTGGGGAGCAGGGGACAGCTCCTGTGTAATATTGATCTGGATTGCCGGGGAAAACTCCTGTGTAATATTGATCTGGGGAGCAGGGGAAAGCTGCTGTGTAATATTGATCTGGATTGCCGGGGAAAACTCCTGTGTAATATTGATCTGGAGATCAGGGGGCTGCTCATGTGTAATATTGGTCTGGATTGCAGGGCAATGTTCCTGTGTAATATTGATCAGGATTGCAGGGGACAGCTCCTGTGTAATATTGGTCTGGGGAGCAGTGGACAGTTCCTGTGTAATATTGATCTGGGGAGCAGGGGACAGCTCCTGTGTAATATTGATCTGAATTGCAGGGCACAGCTCCTGTGTAATATTGATCTGGAGATCAGGGGGCTGCTCATGTGTAATATTGGTCTGGATTGCAGGGCAATGCTCCTGTGTAATATTGATCAGGATTGCAGGGGACAGCTCCTGTGTAATATTGGTCTGGATTGCAGAGGACAGCTCCTGTGTAATATTGGTCAGGATTTCAGTGTACAGCTCCTGTGTAATATTGATCTACATTACAGGGGAAAGCTCCTGTGTCATATTAATCTGGGGAGCAGGGGACAGCTCCTGTGTAATATTGATCAGGATGGCAGGGGACAGGTCCTGTGTAATATTGATCTGGATTGCAGGGGACAGCTCCTGTGTAATATTGATCTGCATTGCAGGGGACAGCTCCTGTGTAATATTAATCTGGGGAGCAGGGGACAGCTCCTGTGTAATATTAATCTGGATTGCAGGGGCAGCTCCTGTGTAATATTGGTCTGGATTGCAGGGGCAGCTCCTGTGTAATATTGGTCAGGATTGCAGAGGTCAGCTCTTGTGTAACATTGATCTGGACTGTAGG
>NW_025146669.1:0-1313 GCF_004010195.1 Chiloscyllium plagiosum | reverse complement strand
GGAGGGAGACCCGGAGCAGGGAGAGGGGAAGGGAGACCCGGAGCAGGGAGAGGGGAAGGGAGCAGTGCAAATGGCCTTGGACCAGCTGGGTTTCGGGCGGAGTGAACTGGAGGCTCAGAGCGGAACAGAACTCGTTGGACTGGGACCTAGCACTGAGCTGCTGCAATGTAATGTCTGTTTGAAATTGGACTATAATGTCAATACTTTCACTATGTTATAACTGTCTTATTCCTAACTTAATGTTTAGACACTTTAGGAAAGGTTTGGTGGGATAGGGGCCTGGAGCAGGCAGGTGGGACTGGTTTAGTTTGGGATTATGGTCAGCATGGACTGGTTGGGCCGAAGGGTCTGCTTCTGTGCTGTATGACTCCAATGCTACAACCTCTCCTTTTATTCCTCTTTGTATCCAACATTTGTACCTGGTACTTACACCTAAGATACAACAATTAGAGGCGACATTGTAAAAACTTCTCCTATAGTGGAGTACACCTGGCAATCAAGGATATTCCATTCACAATTAATTATTAATAATTGATATTTCTTGAGATTTGTCCTGATGACTGGAAGATCTGAATATTCCATAAAAAGTGTCTTTTTTGAGCAATTCTTAAATTCTGTCCCACTAAATGATACCATTTATGTGTGCGAATTCCTTCCTGTTGTAGTGACCAAGGCTCTTATTTGATAGACCCAAGTACCAGAATTCACCACCTACAATCCGAGACTTTAACTGAAAGATTTTCAAGGTGTTGCAAGAACAGAAGTGGCCTTTGAGGATAGCAGCTCCAGTCGATCAGGCTGTTGTAATCGCTATGGGGATCGTTGGTTTTATTAATAGGGGAACAGAGTTCGAAAGAAAGACATTATTGCTGAACTTTTGTTTTAAACAAGCACAGGGGAACCCTCTGCAGCAGTGTTGTGATTAACTCTTCAGAATTCACCACATATTAGGAAGGTTTTGTTTACCAGATCCATGGGCTGTGGCTGTCGCTGGCTGGGGCCAGTATTTATTGCCTCGTCCCTAGTTGCCCCTTGAGAAGGTGGGAGTGAGCTGCCTTCTTGAACCGCTGCAGTCCATGAGCTGGGGGTTGACTGTGAGCAAGGGAATTCCAGGATTTCCAAGTCAGGATGGTGGCTCAGAGGGGAATGTGCAGGGGGTGGTGTTCCCATGTACCTGCTGCCCTTGTCCTTCTAGATGGAAGTGGTTGTGGGTTTGGAAGGTGCTGTCTGAGGGTCTTTGGTGAATGTCTGCAGAGCATCTTGTAGATACTGAGAACAACCCCAGCTTTTCCAATCTCTCCACTTTCACACAA
>NW_025146668.1:0-1313 GCF_004010195.1 Chiloscyllium plagiosum | reverse complement strand
ACAGAATAACAGAGCCCAGTTCTTCCATTTAGTATCTTACTCTAAATCTTCCATTCAGTATTGTCCTACCATAATTCAATTCATTCATTGTGACACTACATCAATTGTCCCATTATCACATATCCTTCACCCAATTCTCAAATTCAGATAAGGTCTAGCACAATTATTCCATTTAGTAATTCTCTGCAATGATTGTCACTTTTTGTGGCCCCCGACCATTTATTGAAAATTAGGTATGGACGAGTGGGTCTGAAGGATTTATTTCCGTGATGAGCGTTTATATGATTCTATTTAGGCCTCACCTGGTCTCCACCAGTTCTCATTTTAACCAATCGTGAAAGAATCCTGGAATTGCACCAATTTTTCTATTGAGTTATGTCGTGCCAAATTCTCCCACTTTTACTTTAATTGCACCAGCTTGAATTCTCCAATAATTGATGCCCTGCATCCAAACTTGTTTTTCCCTGATACACTTCTTCCAGATACTTGGTCCTTACCCAACTTTATTTTCATTTAGTGGTATGTTGAATCGCATCTGCACTTTATTAATTATCGCGACATTTCAACTTTTCACTGATTCTGTGCCCCATTCTCCCATTTATATGTCCTCTGCTTCAATTTCTAATATATTGGCCCTCCCACCAATTTTCAAATGTAATGATCTGTCCACCATCTCCATTTACTGATGGTCACCAATTTTTCTATTTATTCATATGCCTATACTAATTCTTCCATTTCCTGAAGCGATAGACCAAAACTACCATTTAGGCATTCGCTAATCTAATTCTCCTATTTACTGGTAGCGTGCCACAATTCTCTCATGCCATTTAGTGTTTCCCTGGCATAATTCTCCCAATTCGTAGCCTACTGGCAGAATTCTTTAATCCTGGTGTCCCCTATATCAAATCCCCCCTTTAGTGGTCAACTGCACCAACTCTCCCATTGAGTATTATCGTACACCCATTCTTCCATTATTTGCTCCCTATTACACATCCCCTACATAACAGTGCCATTCTTAAATTGTTTTATTTCATTTAGCCTATCAAGTCTCCATTTGATTCCTACTTTTGCAACATTGACCTTATTTGCTGATTCCCTGCCCATGTTTACCCATGAACACGTTATTGGCATCCTACATAAATTCTTCCATTTTCTGATGTCCTGAAAATGTTCTGTTCAAACTGTTGCCTGACATCAATTCTCCAATTTACAGATTCTCCTATTTACGGGTGCACAAGTTTAATTCTCCCATTCAACATTGTCCAGCCCCGTAACTCCTCCTTTACGCTACACTGCATCAATTCTCCCATTTG
>NW_025146667.1:0-1313 GCF_004010195.1 Chiloscyllium plagiosum | reverse complement strand
AGCGTAAATAGACAAGGTGTTTACCCTGTGGTGATGGAGCCCAGAACTAGAGGATATAGGTTTAGGGTGAGAGGGGAAAATTCAAAAGGAGCCTAAAGGGCAACTAAAATTGAAACATTTAAAAGGATAGGAAGGGTTCAGAGGGATGTCGGTCAAGTGCTGGCAAATGGGAATAGTTTAGGTTAGAATATCTGGTTTGCATAGATGGGTTGGACTGAAGAGTCTGTTTTTGTGCTAGACATCTCTGATTGTGGGATCATAAAAGTGAACACTGCTCTGATTCACCTCTGGGCTCCTTGATGTCCACTTATTCATTATCTAGCTTCCTCAGTCTGACATGTGTATTTTTGCCATGTTTCGTATTTTACTCCTACGTTCACAGATCTTTTTGTAAATGGATTATCCACTGCTGACCGACTCCTGACCGTATGCTGCTCCATTATCAGGTTATTTTTTCCACAATATCTTTGACTGTCAAGAATTTTTGCCAATAGTGAGTGGATTTTTCTTCCATTTCTGAGAGTCAAATTCTGCACCGTATTCACTCCTTATAATTCATATTGCACTCCCAGGAACATGATGTGTATTTCTCCTTCCACAGATACCAGTGATCATTGCCAAAGTCGGAGTGGATTTTTCTTCCATTTCTGAGAGTCAAATTCTGCACCGTTTTCACTCCTTATAATTCATACTGCACTCCCAGGAACATGATGTGTATTTCTCCTTCCACAGATACCAGTGATCATTGCCAAAGTCGTGTTGCCTGTGGAGAGGGTGATGTTTGACTTCCTTGTACAGCTGCAGTTTGAATGGTGAAGGCGCTCTCACAATGTGGTTGGGTAAGAGACATTACAGATTATTCACTCAGCAATAGTGAAAAGTAGAAGATATCTGTACAAATCAACATGTTTTTAATATCACAAAAATATTGAGAACTTTTGACATAAGGCCACAGCTGGAGAATATTATGTCCAGTGACCAAAACCATTGCCAAATAAGCAATTTTTCAGGAATGCCTTAAAGGAAGAAAGCAGATCTTAGAGGGTGGGAATTCCAGACCGTGTTGCCTTGGAATCTATAGAAACAGTCACACAGCTGAACTCAAAAATAAACACATCATTGGGAGTCTAAACTAAAATGAGTTATTGAGATATGAAAGGGTGTGTGTTGCAAGAAGATAGGAATGATTAGAGCCAGGAATTAAGTCAAGGATGTGAAAGTAAATTGTTGCTTATAAATGGGAGCCTTTTGATGGATCAGCAAGTTCTGGTACAAGTGAACACTTGGGCGGTAGAGTTTTAAATATTCTGGAG
>NW_025146666.1:0-1313 GCF_004010195.1 Chiloscyllium plagiosum | reverse complement strand
CGGCCTTTGAAAATGAAGGAGAAAACAACATTGTGAGTCGAGTGAAACCATTCACGTGTGCTGTCTATGGGCTGGGCGTCAGCCAATCATCTGGACTGCCAAGATATAACTGGAGGGTCACTGGAGAGAACCTTTGGACATGTTCCTACTGTGGAAAGTATTCAATTATTCACCTACCATGACAATTCACCCGGCCACACTGGGGAAAGGCATTTCACCTGTTCTGAGTTTGGGAAGCGATTTGTGCAGTCTTCCAACCTGCTTTGCACTAATGCATTCACACTGAGGAGAGATTGTTAACTTGTTCAGATTGTGGGAAATGCTTTCATAAATAATTCTCCAAAACTGGTATCACAAATGTGTTCATACTGATGAGAAATAAATCAAGTATTCTCATAGTGGAAATGGGGTCAGCCCGTCATCTGATCTCACTTTTCATCTGGGAACTCACTGAAGAGAGACCGTACACCTGCTCGAAGTGTGGGAAAGGATTCACTCGAGCATTTGGTCAGCTGAGACACCAGCAGTTTCACAGAGAAAAGAGACCATTTGTCTGTTATACACGGGAATAAATTACTTGATTTCTGCAACCTGCTGAAAAACAAGCGCGTTCACACTGGTGAAAGGCCATTCACCTGCTCTGAATGCGGGGAAGGATTCACTCCATTAACACACTTGCTGAGACATCAGCGAATTAACATTTGCAAGGGGGCATTTATATGTTCCATTTTTGGGAAAGGTTGCACTTAAATCTTCCATTCTGCTAATACACCAATGGGTTACAAGTGAAAAGAAACCGTTTAAATGTCCAGAGTATGGGAAGTGCTTTATATGCTCCCAGGAACTGAACTCCTATCAAAGTGTTCACACTGATGAGAAATCATTCACGTGCTCTCACTATGGGACTGACTTCCCACTGTGTATCGACACAATTTAACTCTTGCATCTCCTCAAGCAGTGATTACACTTCTCAAGGACTTCCATTACAGTCCGTAATTCTGAATGCATCAAATAAATTTTTAATACACATCAAGCTTGAATAACGAAGAAGATGCCCAAGAACAGAGTGCAAATGCATATCCACCAGATTCCTCTCATTGGAGAGAAATTGGGGAAAACTGTATATTTGATGTGATTGATACTTGAGCAATTAAAACCCAGTTCAATTAAAGAGGCTATTCACATCCAATGAAGTAAACGCCTGCTGGTAGAATGAACACAGTTCATTTCTGGATGGAACAACAGCAGGATACAATCACATTTGACCTCACTGGAATGCGTGTGCCACTCTCGGTATGCAGACCATAGGAGCT
>NW_025146665.1:0-1313 GCF_004010195.1 Chiloscyllium plagiosum | reverse complement strand
GGATGACTTTGTCCTGTTAATAATATCAACATAAATTATGTTTTCACAGTTTGGTCTAAAATTTCAGAAAAGTAAGACCTTGCTGATTGAGTGTCACCCCAATGAAATCAGGGCATTACATTAAGATTACGATTCAGATTATTTTCACTCCCTTTCTTTCTGAGGACGGATAGTGTGATGTCAGTACCACTGATATCAACATTTTATCTGTCCAAAAGCATCACATTTCATTGGCTCAAGGCTGCACCACTCCCCAATTCTATTTCTTTCTCCGGCTCATTCGCCGTGCTCATCAGATATATAAGGCACACAAGATGCAATAACACAGAGATGCCTATGACTTTGAAAATGTCTCCCCACACCTGCCCTGCACGCTGACTGCATCCTCTCCCCAAAATGCGCCTCCTGTCATATCTTCGCCATCCCTCCAAACCTTCCACACACTGATGTTGAATGTTCTGTACTTAACAAAGGTCTCAGCTTTATCCCGCTGTGCCTCCACTTTAATGAATTTTGGGCACGGCATGATGTTGATCTCTCCTTCCACCGTCTTCTTCTTGGTTCCCATTTCTTTGGGAAAAGATTTCACTCCCTGTCCCACAGACTCTTCACCTAACTCCAATATTCTTCCTCCACCTGGACCTCTCCCTCTGACATTTGCTTGAACTCAATCTGTTCATTGAGAATGGTCGATGTGAGATTGGTTGTCTTAATTTCTCGAGGAGAAAGTGAGTCTGCAGATGCTGGAGATCAAAGTTGAAACTTTACTCAATCTGTTCATTGAGAATGGTCGATGTGAGATTGGTTGTCTTAATTTCTCTGCATGCCTTCACCCAATCCACCCTGACTGCGTTATTCAGCCTGTGCTGGGAAAGGTGATGCTGCTGTAGTCTAGTGGACTGACCTCTACATTGCCAGCTCTCAGTTACCTCCTCAAATTATCTGCTGAACCATAACCCTACCATGGGACATCAGGCCATTGTGTCAACTATGATAATTGACCACATTTCATCTGGATATTCCCACACTACTTGCCCCCACCTAACTGTCCCAAAGCTGATGGTCCCCTGACAGCAGATATCGCTTCCATCCCCTCCTGAAAATCCACAAACAGATCTAGCTGGGCAGACCCAGACACGGGGGGGGGGGGGGGGGGGGGGGTGGTGGTGGGGCATAATACACATGTGGGCTCCAGTCATATCTGTTTCTTCATGGGATACGTAGACCATGCTCTGTTGCAGTTCTATTCCAGCCACATCGTCAACTCTTTCTCCTATACGTAGGTGATATCATCGATTCTGCTTCTCATCCCT
>NW_025146664.1:0-1313 GCF_004010195.1 Chiloscyllium plagiosum | reverse complement strand
GGGGGGGGGGGGGATCTAACTCAAAATTGCAGAATACTGAATGACCTGGACAGAATGGATTTTGGGAAAATGTGTCCTTTGAGTAAACACTAGGATCCGAGGCACAGACATAGACCACAGCGAAGACCTTTTAGAACAGAGATAACGAGTAACTGCTTCAGCCAGTGCATTGTGAGTATATGGAATTCACTGCCACAGAAGGCTGTGGAGACCAGGTCATTGAGTATGTTAAAGCCTCCGTAGGATACTTTCTCGATTGTAAAGAGGATCAAGGGCTATGGGGAGAATGGGTTTGAGAAATTCATCAGCATTGATTGATGTTGGAGCAGACTGGATGGGCTGAATGGCCAAGTTTCTACTCCTATGTCTTGTGGTCATACAGACGTTAGTAATATTGGCTCTCCTCAGTCCTCATTGTAGATGTATACTTGAATCTCTTCTTCAAATGATTTATGAAGAGAAACGTTCTAATACTGATGAATGGGCAATATCATGTTCCCTCACTCTCGTCTCAGCAGCCACGTCCCCCAATGCCATCTGTTTTCTCTCCTCCCCAACGCCATAATCACATTGAAGTCCAATAAGTGGCACTTCATCGCAGTTGATTGGCATTAATAAATCAACAGCATGACCCTCACCTGCCCTCTCTGATCTTGGAGTAACAATCTGAATTGCATTTGTCAGGGACAACTCTCTGTTAACATATCCATCCCGTTTGTCTATTATAACCCCATGTTGTTTTCGGCACATTTTCCTGTCAGATGATCGACTATAAAAGTTCTGTCAATATTTTATTTATATTGTATTGACTGATCACTAGTTGCAGATTGTATGTTGCCAATTATAAACAGAGAAACTCAATTATGTTCTGAGAATTCTCTGTCATGACTCGCATATCCAATTCAGACTGAATGATAACACACAATCAATCTACTGTCTCCAACATTCCTTCCCTCAGTCACCCTCACATGTCCCATTTCCGAATGTGTAACTTGTATATGTTGTTTTGAAATTTAATAATAACCGTATTGAATTGAAAGGGGTTAACTGGAGCTATTTGTTCAGCAACTGTGATTAATATCTGTCGCTATGGATCCTAGATGTGTCACTGGAGGATTAGCCTCTTCATCAAATAAGGACTGCTTCGATGTGATAGCCGATTGTATTAACAGAAGGATCACAGACAGCACTAATAGGTATCAGCAGCTCCAGAGAGAGGGGAAGGAGAGATCAGAATCTGAGAACAATAGACTGGAATGTTCAAACAACGGATCAGAATGTAGAACATTAGACTTGAATGTTCGAACAATGGA
>NW_025146663.1:0-1313 GCF_004010195.1 Chiloscyllium plagiosum | reverse complement strand
CTGCAACATTCTTTTAAATCTCTTCTGCACCCTGCCAATTTTGACAATGCCTTTCCGATAGCAGGGAGACCAGAATTAAAGGCAATATTACAAAAGTGGCCAAACCAATGTCCTGTACATATTTAACATGTCATGCAAATGCTTCAACTCAAAGCACGCACCAATAAAGGGAAGATCACCAAATGCCTTCATCACTGCGCTATCTCTCTGTGACAGCACTTTCAAGGAATGGAGAACCTGCACCACTAGTCAAGTTTTGCTGCCTCACAGGGCAGCGACCTGGGTTTAATTCCATCCTTGAATGATTGGCTGTGTGGAGTTTGTATATTCTCCTTGTGTCTGCGTGAGTTTCCTGCGGGTGCTATATTTTACTCCGACAGTATAAGGATATGCAGTTAAAGGTAGATTGGCCATGCTAAATTGCGCACCGTACCCAGGGATGTGTAGGGGAGGTGGATTAGCCATGGGAAATGCAGGCTCAGAGGGATAGGGTGGGGTTTGTCCAATGGGATACAGTTTAGAGGGTCGGTGTGGCCTCGATGGGCCGAAAAGCCTGTTTCCTAACTGTAGGGATTCGATCATTTCTATGGAGTTCCCCTTGATTAGTAGCTTTCGACAGGACCCTACCTATATGTCTTGCCTTGAATTGCCTTGCCAAAATGCAACACCTCATATTTATCTAAAATAAACTCCATCTGCCACCCCTCGACTCACCTAATCAATGTCCCATTATATTCTGAGATATGATTCTTCACTGTCTACTACACCACCAAATTTGGAATTATCTACAAACTTACTGACCATACTTCATAACTCAAGTGCAAATGATTTGTATAAGTGACAAAAGTCAGTGGACCCAGTATTGATCTTTGTGGCAAGCCACTGGTCACAGGTCTCCAAGTTAATGAACAAATCTCCACTCTCACGGCCTGTCGCCAATATTCAAGAAAATTTTGGATCTAAATGCCGAGCTCTCCCTGGATTCCAGGCAGACTAACCTTCCTAACCAGTCTACCATGTAGAACATTTTGGTTTTCATACTGAATTTCATAAAGACAACATACACTGTCCTGCCTTCATCAATCATCTTCATTACTTCCCCAAAACATTCCACCGAGTCAGTGAGACGTGACCTCCAATGTACAAAGCCCTCTTCAGTCCTTGACTTTCCAAATGCATATACATCCTTTCCCTCAAAACCTCGACCAACAATTTAGTCACCATTGACGTCATGATCACCGATCTATAGTTACCTGGGTTTTCCTAACTTTCTTAAATAATGACACTATGTTAGCAGCCTTCCCGGTCTTTTG
>NW_025146662.1:0-1313 GCF_004010195.1 Chiloscyllium plagiosum | reverse complement strand
CAAAAAGAGTGAGATTTGAATTTGAGAAATTGCGACTTAGTCAGCAAAGTCAAGTTAACAGGATGGAGATTAAATGAGTTGGTAGTGATATAGACAAATATGTCAAAACTCTGTCACATTTTGATGAGAAAGGTGTTGAAGCCTTCCTTATTTCATTTGAAAAATTGGCTAGGCAGATAGAGTGGTCCGAGGATTTATGGGTAATGCTGGTTCAGACTAAATTGGTAGGCAGAGCTGGTGAGGTATTTGCCGCACTGTCAGATGAGGGATCAAGAGGTTATGAAGAGGTTAAGTAGGCTATGTTAAGTACTTATGAATTGGTACAGAAACATATAGACAGCAGTTCAGAAACATAAAAAAAGAACTAGGTTTGACTTATGTTGAGTTTGAAAGAATTACACATAGTCATTTTGATCCATGGATGCATGCTTTGAAAATAGACAGGACCTTTGAGGCTCTAAGAGAGATTACTCTGCAGGAGGAGTTTAAAAACTCACTTCCAGAGATGGTAAGGATTCACGTGGAGGAATAGAAAGTTCAGGAAGTGAGAAGGGCAGCAGAATTAACAGATGAATATGTGTTGGTACAGAACTCCAGCTTCTGGCCAGAATTTTGTCCCATGAGAGATAGAAGTGGGGAGAAGGGGAGATCCTACACAAAGAAACCAAGAGTGGGGAGCACTGGTAAGAAGTTACCACAGGATAAAAAAGAAGCCCAAGAGGGTAGAAAGAAGGTGAAAGGCCTCAGGTGTTTCAACTGTGGTACAGTGGGACACAAAAATTCACAGTGCTGTTCGTTAAAGAAAAGCACTGTGGGAAAAGATGTGGTAAAAGAAAATAAGCTAGTGGCATTAGTGAAGGTAGGAAAGGAAACCTCAAAAAGAGCTGAGGAGTTGCAGGAGAGTGCACAGCTGAGGCAGGGGCTGGGTATGCAGTTAGTACTTCATCTCTACAAAGGATTTGCCTCTCTGGGTAAAGTTTACTCAGAAAGAACAGGGGAGAAGGAGAAGAAGTTATAATTTTGAGAGATATAGGATCTAACTAGTTACTGATAGTCAAATTACAACAGGATCTGGACCAGATGGGCCAATGAGCTGAGAAGCAGATGGAGTTTAATTCAGATAATTGTGAGGTGCTGCATTTTGGGAAAGCAAATCTTAGCAGGACATATACACTTAATGGTAAGGTCCTAGGGAGTGTTGCTGAACAAAAAGACCTTGGAGTGCAGGTTCATAGCTCCTTGGAAGTGGAGTCGCAAGTAGATAGGATAATGAAGAAGGTATTTGGTATGTTTTCCTTTATTGGTCAGAGTAT
>NW_025146661.1:0-1313 GCF_004010195.1 Chiloscyllium plagiosum | reverse complement strand
GCACAAGTTTGCTTCACTGTAAGGGGTATTAATATGGAATTATGTCTCAGCACTGAATTAATGTAAAGATATTGCAGTGTACATACATTCGATTACTTTGAATATTGAACTGTATTTTAACTGAAAAAAACACACCGTTAAATTGATTTGATTATATTTCACTTCATGCTAACATTTATTGTATTTCAAACCACAATAAGAGTTTTCTTTTTACATATATAAAACTTACTTAAAATTAATCGCATGTTTGTGTAAAGAAAATAGAGTGAACACCTGCTTGTTCCTTCCTTTATCAATGCCTGTTCATTTTGAATTTGTGGCAGTTGTACATTGTTGATAGGAAGAGAAATTGTCTTCAGCTGAATATTCACATTAGGTGACTGATGCATTTTAAAAAAATCAAAGTACAATGATCACGCAGTTTTGTCAATTTGTCTTTCAAAGAATTGTCTCGAGATTCCTGTTTAATTAAGTTTATCATTCCTTTATTCTATTGTTATTGTAAAATATTGTTAAATTTCCAGTCCATTACACACAGAAACTACCGAATTAATTCCCATTTGAGAAACTACATGAAACACAATATTGCAGTCCTGCCGTCCTGAGTGGGAACATTATGAAAGGAGTTTGTGGAGCTGTGGCAGTGTCTCTATTACTAGACCCGATGGAAGGTTTCAAATTACACCTTCAACAGAAATATATCAAGAGTCGCTCTGAATGGTGATTAGAGAGTACCTAAACACAGACTGAATTGCTTTTCAATCCAACATTGGATCTGCTTTTATCTATTATATTAATAATCACAAAATCTGATACTTATTTGTGTCAGGTTACCTAGAAATATGTGTACACGTATCCCCCACTTTTGGAAAGTTTGCTTTAGCCACTTTGCTTTTCCAAAATCTGTCCCTGCTTTTTTTTAACTGAAAGAAATCTGAAGAGGATTTTCACTTTTACGAAAAAAAAAGGAAAACGATTAATGCTTCTTCGATTTATGCCTTTTCAGCTTATGAAAGGTTTCATAATAACGCTCTAGTTTCGGATAGTGGGGATACCTGTATCTAATTCTGTTGCTTATAAATACCTCGAGAATATTTGAAAATGTTGGAGAATTAAAGATTACGATGTCTAGGTAATGAGATTGATCCTTTATTTTGTTGCAAAGGGGCAAGTCAAAACAATTGAAACACATTAAACATTATTCAGTCCTGCTATAAATTGGAAATAAAGTCGATATCTTCTTCAGTAAACTAACAAATGCTACCACCTATTACTTGTCTGTCAGCTGGTTACCTACTTTGTAACTAAATGTT
>NW_025146660.1:0-1313 GCF_004010195.1 Chiloscyllium plagiosum | reverse complement strand
TCCAATCTGTCTACACGTACAACTCCAATCTGTATACAAGTACAACTCCAATCTGTATACATGTACAATTCCCATCTGTCTACATGTACAACTCCCATCTGTCTACATGTACAACTCCCATCTGTCTACATGGTCAACTCCAATCTGTCTACACATGCAAACTCAATCTGTGTATGCGTACAACTCCAATCTGTATACAAGTACAACTCCAATCTGTCCACACATGCAAATCCAATCTGTATACACGTACAACTCCAATCTGTATACACGTACAACTCCAATCTGTCTACATGTACAACTCCAATCTGTCTGCACGTACGCCTCCAATCTGTTTACATGGCCAACTCCGATCTGTGTACATGTACAATTCCAATCTGTATACACGTACAATCCAATCTGTCTACACGACTAATTCCAATCTGTCCATATGGCCAACTCCAATCTGTCTACATGTACAACTCCAATCTGTCTACATGTACAACTCCAATCTGTCTACATGTACAACTCCAATCTGTCCACACGTACAACTCCAATCTGTCTACACGACCATCTCCAATCAGTCTACATGGCCAACTCTGATCTGTCTACACGTACGACTCCAATCTGTCTACACGTATGACTCCAATCTGTCTACACGTACGACTCCAATCTGTATACACGTACAATTCCCATCTGCCTACATGTACAACTCCCATCTGTCTACATGGCCAACTCCAATCTGTCTACACATACAACTCCCATCTGTGTACACAACCAACTCCAACCTGTGTACACGTACAACTCCAATCTGTCTACATGTACCACTCCAATCTGTATACACGTACAACTCCAATCTGTATACACGTACAACTCCAATCTGTCTGCACGTACAACTCCAATCTGTCTGCACGTACAACTCCAATCTGTCTGCACGTACAACTCCAATTTGTCTACACGGCCAACTCCAATCTGTCTACTCAACCAATTCTAATCTGTGTACACCTACAACTCCAATCTGTATACACGTACAACTCCAATCTGTCTACAGGTGCAACTCCAATCTGTCTACACGTACAACTCCATTCTCTCTACACGACCAACTCCAATTTGCCTACACGACCAACTCCAATTTGTCTACACGGCCAACTCCAATCTGTCTACACGACCAACTCCAATCTGTATACACGTACAACTCCAATCTGTCTACACGACCAACTCCAATCTGTATACACGTACAACTCCAATCTGTCTACTCGTACAACTCCAATCTGTCTACACGTACAACTTCAATCTGTCTCTATGTACAACTCAAGTCTGTATACCGAACAAACTCC
>NW_025146659.1:0-1313 GCF_004010195.1 Chiloscyllium plagiosum | reverse complement strand
GGAAGTGGTAATTTTGGTATAAATATGTGCCAAAAATGGAAGGGTTACTTAAGAATTACAGACATAAAAATAGAGTATATTGAATAGGGAGCAGGAGGTAGAAATTTAAGGCTGGTTACTAGTGTTGGGGAGGTTTGGGAAAAAGAAACTTTTCACACACCAGTTACGACACGCGGGTTGCCAACGAGCAGAACGAGCAGCTTTTGGAAGCAAAGATCTTGGAAGAAGAAATCTCCACGTGTTTAGTGCAGAACAAAGGATATGAAGTTCAGTATGGAAAAACACTTACACAACCCGGATTGGTAAACCTCACACCCCAATTCGGATGAAGGGAATATCACACACTGTCCTTTAATAAGGGGGACAGTAAGAGATACATGAGATATTGGATTGGAAATTAGCTGAACCAGTGCAGGGTGTCTTAAGAAGAGATTGCGAGATGATAAATTTGTCGTTATTTATGTTAGGAGAACAAAGACACTGTGAGGCACATCTAAATTATTCCAGGAATGTTGTTCAGAAACAGGCAAAGAGTGATGGGGTAGGGGAGCAAAGGGAGCAGTAAAACACGCCGGAAGATGGGAGGAAATACAAGTCAGGTTGGAATTGGAATCTGATGAGGAATCACAACGTAGCAATTTCAATTCGTGAAAGAAGCTCCCATAGGTGAAGATTATGGCATTATATTTAAAAGGGGGGAAAACGGCCGCAAAGCATTGCTCAGGGAACCCAGGATCGTAAAAAGCTGAGAAATGTGTTGCACAGTTTATATGATGTAGTAAGAAAGTGGATTAGTGCCTTTGACGATGAAAACACAGGGCAGTTGTTGGCTATGGGGAATTTGAAGGCACTACTAATATAGGTGGGTTGACTCCCGAAATTAATAGAAGTAATGGACTGATACCGCCTGATGAATATTGTGCACAATCCAATGATCGATGGTGCTCGGTTTGATCGAGTAAGACAAAGTATAGCAGGCCCCGGGACTGTTACCCACTTATGGTCTATCCCGAAGTTTTGAGTGTGGTCCATTGGGAGATACTGAAAACCCAGCAGCCGGTTTGGCAAACCAGTTGGAAAGATGGAGGATTGAAATAAAGCAAGTTGTGGAATGTAGTCAACTGTTAACCGAAATGCGCCGGATTGCAACTGTTGAAGTAATTGCCCTCAAGCCATGGAGCAGATAGTGGATCTTACATCCATGGCCCGCCAGTAATTCAGAGACCATGTCGTCCATGGAGCCGAAAGATACCAGAAAGATAAAAGGAATCTGTCTGAATAGCAGGAGGAGGTGCGAAGACAGTTGACACAAA
>NW_025146658.1:0-1313 GCF_004010195.1 Chiloscyllium plagiosum | reverse complement strand
AAAGTCCTTCGTTTTTGTGTTGCATGGGGTCAAACTTCCATGGCCAATGTAATGTCCCAAGGACGTCACCTCTGCCTTCACGAATTCTGTTTTCCTTCAGTTTTATACCAAGTTTGCTTATTGTAATCGTTCAACATGCTCTGCCAGCTGTAACATGTGAGCTTTCAATCACTTGCTAAAGACCACTACATCATTCAGATAAGCTGCACAATTTGTTCATATGGCCACACCTCTGTTCTTGAGTCTTGAATGTGGCGGGTGCATTATTCATCCATATTAAATACTCAATAAAGTTGTTTGTCATCTCCGGTATCTTTACCAGATAGTTGAACTGACTCCACATTTTTTTTATTTGAAAGGGGCCACGAAACGCGGCTTTGAAGGGATTTCTTACCACTGGTGGCAATACTAATAACTCATCCCCACGGGAAATCGTCAAAGTTTCAGAGTTTTTATCTGCCACTTGCATCACTCTGTACTGTGCCCACTTCAGGTGCTGTTGAGCTCACTCACCTACTTCATCAAATCTATCCCACACCTCAGATACATGATCCGACTTTGGTCCAGTCAATTTATATTTAATTAATTTCAAAGAACCTCTCACTTCATGTACGAACATTAAACCAAAGGAAGTAAAGTGAGTAGATTTATTTGGGGAATCTCTAATGGCAAACAATATAATGGGGCACCTTTATCCGAATCATTCAGGTACTCCTGACAGTATGCTGTTAACATGGTCCTCAGTGTGTGATGCGAACTTTCCAAGGCTCCCTGGGATTCAGGATGGGACGCACTTGATTTCAAGTGCTGTGTGCCTAAGCTATCCATGATTCCTAAAACAGCTGAGCGATAAAAATGAGACTCTTGGTCTGACTGAATCTCTCTGGGCAGTCCACAGTGAGTAAAGAAAGCGACCAACCCCTCCACCTCAATTTTTGCCTTAACACACCAATAATAGATTTGCCTCTGGAAATCTGGTAGGCACATCCATTATGGTCAGCAAATATTGGTTTCCGCTTTTACTTTAGAAAGGGGAGCTACACAATTGACCATAATCCATGTGAAAGGTTCTTCGAATGCAGTAATCCGCAACAAAGGTGCTGGTTTTATTACTGCCTGTGACTGACCTACCATTTGGTATGTATGTCACGTACAACCAAAATTAACAGCGTCCTTGTGCATTCCAGCTCACTAGAAATGCTTCTGTACCTTAGCCTGAGTCTTCTGTACACCTAAGTGACGGCCTACAGTTAGTTTATGAGCCACCCGTAACACTGCACGTTACTGCAGCATCCGAGGGGCAGGAGCGTTGA
>NW_025146657.1:0-1313 GCF_004010195.1 Chiloscyllium plagiosum | reverse complement strand
TGATATTGCATCCATGCAGACTGATACTACACATGCACGGAATGACATTGTATCCATGCAGACTGATACTACACACGCATGGAATGATATTGCATCCATGCAGACTGATACTACACACACACGGAATGTGTTTCATCCATGCAGACTGATACTAAACACACATGCACGGAATGATATTGCATCCATGCAGACTGATACCACCCGCACACACGGAATGATATTGCATCCATGCAGACTGATACTAAACATACATACGGAATGAGATTGCATCCATGCAGACTGATACTACACACTAACGGAATGATATTGCATCCATGCAGACTGATACTACACACACACGGAATGATATTCCATACATGCAGACTGATACTACACGCACACACGGAATGTGTTGCATCCATGCCGACTGATACTACACACACACGTAACGATATTGCATCCATGCAGACTGATGCTGCACACATAGGGAATGATATTGCATCCATGCAGACTGATACTACACACACATGCACGGAATGATATTGCTTCCATGCAGACTGATACTACACGCACACACATGGAATGATATTGCATCCATGCAGACTGATACAATACACATACGGAATGATATTGCAACCATGCAGACTGATACTACACATACAAACGGATTGATATTGCATCCATGCAGACTGATACTACACACTCACGGAATGACATTGCATCCATGCAGACTGATACTACACGCACACACATGGAATGATATTGCATCCATGCAGAATGATACTATCCACATACGGAATGATATTGCAACCATTCATACTGACACAACACATACACACGGAATGACATTGCATCCATGCAGACTGAAACTACACACGCACGGAATGATATTGCATCCATGCAGGCTGATACTACACATACGCATGGAATGATATTGCATCCATGCAGACTGATACTACACACGCACGGAATGATATTGCATCCATGCAGACTGATACTACACACACACGGAATGATATTGCATCCATGCAGACTGATACTACACACACACGGAATGTGGTGCATCCATGCATATTGATACTACACACACACGGAATGATATTGCATCCATGCATACTGATACTACACGCACACACGGAATGATATTGCATCCATGCATACTGATACGACACGCACACACGGAATGTGTTGCATCCATGCAGACTGATACTACATACACACGGAATTACATTGCATCCATGCAGACTGATACTACACACGAATGGAATGATAGTGCATCCATGCAGGCTGACACTACACATACGCACGGAATGATATTGCATCCATGCAGACTG
>NW_025146656.1:0-1313 GCF_004010195.1 Chiloscyllium plagiosum | reverse complement strand
AGTGGCGTACACAGTCCTACATGTTGGGAGGGTAACTGCTCCTGGTTTACAGCTTAATTCACGTGTCATCACTGCACTGCTCGCTGTGCTGGTCAGACTGTTTAGTTGAGTTTTATCGATAATACACTGCTGTCGTCTACACAGTGCTCCACTCTGAACAGATCGCTGGGTTGTACTGAGCAGTACAGTAGCCAGGTCTACACACTGTTCCACCGTGAACAGATATCTCCTCTGGGTTGATGGTGTTTGGGCTGGTTCTGTGAGGTGGATTGAGAATGTGGTAAATCTCAGCATTTCAGCGGATCTGGCAATGCCTTTAGTTCCAATTCCTGTGAGTGGACCTCCGTCTCTCCCCACATTAATGTTAAAGTGTTTCCAGGCACAGTATATCATGCTGGTGGGGTGGATAGTGAGGAAAGGTGATGGCCAGGTCAAGGAGTTCCCCGGAATGTTCTGTCCCTGACATTCTATAACTGGCATTCCCCGGAAAGTTCCGTCACCAACATTCTATAACTGACACTCCCCGGAACGTTCTGTCCCTGACATTGTTTGTGAATGGCCGTCCGTCAGTGAATTGAACAAACGATAAGATCCTGAGGGAAGAGATCCCGTTCCATGGGGAAGAAGACACTGTTCCGAAGGGCCGTCAGGAAGTTAAAGGGGTGAATACGTTTTCCCTGCGTTCACATTTCTTCACGACACAGGATCGACCACAATTTCGACGAAAACACAAATTCCCAAATTCCGTTTGTCTTCAGGAAACTGGGAGAGAACCCTTCAGGACAGCAACGTTTCCATCCTCTGTATTAGGAACTGGGAAGGAGTGACCTGTGTTTGCTCTCGAGTGATCGAGTATGTGGGAATGTTCTAGAAACCATCTGTCCTTATGGACGTGTCTCTGTGTGTTTGGGGAGGGAGGGTTTCTTGTGGTTTATGTCACATTTTTGTCCGTAATTCGGAACTTCTCATTTGTTATTCCAGCTCCAATTATTTTAATAAATCCCTGAATACAGTTATCCATCTGAAAATCTCACTGGGTCCCCGATCAAACGGATCCCTTTGCCTCCAGGCTGATGGATAATTGTTTTCCTTCCTCACAGTTAACGTAGTGACCATCTACGTCCTAAATTATAAAGATTGTGGATTGTCTCCATGTGTCAGACGTTACCTGGGGGCCATGGCAGCGGCGGATCTCCTGGTCATTATCCTCGACCTGATCCTGAGACACATTCCCATTGTTTAACGGGAACAGTTTTATTTCCTGATGGACTCTTTCCGCGTGTGTAATATCCACATGTTCACAGGCAGGAGCT
>NW_025146655.1:0-1313 GCF_004010195.1 Chiloscyllium plagiosum | reverse complement strand
GATCTCTCCTGCACGCTGGGATTGGTCTCTCCTTCACGCTGGGATTGGTATCTCCTCCACACTGGGATTGGTCTCTCCCCCACCCTGGGATTCAGCTCTCCCCCACTCTGGGATTGATCTCTGCCCCATGCTGGGATTGGACTATCCGCTACACTGGGATTGGTCTCTCCTCCACTCTGGGATTGGTCTATGCCCCACTTTGGGATTGATCTCTCCCCAACAGTGGGATTGATCTCTGCCCCACGCTGGGATTTATCTCTTCCGCACACTTGGAATGATCTCTGACCTACACTGGGATTGATCTCTTCCCTACACTGGGATTGATCCCTCCCCCACACTGGGATTGATCCCTCCCCCACGCTGGGATTGATCCCTCCACAATGCTGGGATTGGTCTCTCATCCACGCTGGGATTGATTTCTCCCCCACGCTGGGATTGATCTCTGCCCCACACTGGGATTTATCTCTCTCCTGTGCTGGGATTGATCTCTCCCCGACACTGGCATTGATCTCTACCCCACGCTGGGATTGATCTCTCCCCAACACTGGGATTGATCTCTCCCCCACGCTGGGATTGATCCCTCCCCCACGCTGGGATTGATCTCTGCCCCACACTGGGATTGGTCCCTGCCCCACTCTGGGATAGACCTCTGCCCCATGCTGGAATTGATCTCTCCCCCACACTGGGATTGATCTCACCCTAACACTGGGATTGATCTCTCCTCCACGCTGGGATTGGTCTCTGGCCCCTGCTGGGATTGATCTCTCCCCACGCTGAGATTGATCTCTCTCCCATGCTGGGATTGGTCTCTCCCCCACACTGGGATTGATCTCTGCCCCACGCTGGGATTGACCCCTGCCCAATGCTGGGTTTGATCTCTACCCCATGCTGGGATAGATCTCTGCCCCACGCTGCGATTGATCTCTCCCCTACACTGGGATTGATCTCTGCCCCACCCTGGGAGTGATCACGCCCCCATGCTGTGATTGGTCTCTCCCCCATGCTGGGATTGGGCTCTCCCCGTGCTGGGATTGGTCTCTAGCCCACCTGGGATTTTTCTCACCCCCTAGCTGGGATTGGTCCCTGCCCCACTCTGGGACTGGTCTCTACCCCATGCTGGGATTGATCTCTTCCCCACGCTGGGATTGGTCTCTCCCTCACACTGGGATTGCTCTCTCCCCCATAGTGGGATTAATCTCTCCCCCACACTGGGATTGCTCTCTGCCCCATAGTGGGATTGATCTCTCCCCTAAACTGGGATTGATCTTTACCCCAAGCTCGGATTGATCTCACCCCTACACTTTGATTGATCT
>NW_025146654.1:0-1313 GCF_004010195.1 Chiloscyllium plagiosum | reverse complement strand
GTTTCCGGTTTTGGCCTGTGTGCTCGCGTGGCTCAGCAACCTGAGACTCTGATTTCAGATTCCACTTCTTAAGAAGGCTTGTGTTTGCATCCCTGCACGGCCAAGTGTGCTAATGGACTAAGCTGGCAACGTTTTGCAGGAATGAGTTTTGTTAAAGTTGAACAGAAAAAAAAGCAGTCATTTCTTCTAACCCGGCTGTGATGTGGCACAGCAGAAAACAACCAACATGTCAGTGCCCATGTTTTCCCCTTGTGCTGTAGTTGTCACGTTCCCCTCCAGCTCGAAAGGCCACCAGCATAATACGCGACTCAAATACAGGCTGCGCCAATCTTTCATATTCCAGACAATTTGCATTTTTCACCGTTTCTCTGAAAGTGAATGGGATATTTATTTCCCTGTTTATGTGAAATTAGGTTCTACATTGGATCCGCTCGCAGTTTTCTGTTGTTGTTGCGAAAAGGAGGGAAATTGCGATGTGAAACTTGGTTACTTTTCCCTAATTTCCTTAATTTCTGTCCTGATGAGAGAGGCTGGTGATTGGTCCTCTCGATCCGGTGGAGACATCAGCCCAATTGTTAACCTCATCTAATCGAGACTGTAATTGGTAATCTTCACTTTTCATGGTTCATTCTTAGTCAGTTCTGATTCATGTTACTTGAGCACTTTCCTGGAAGTATTGGTGCACTAAGGCGCCAGTACGTTGAAAGCACCATTTGGATATGCCTCGCTGCAATTTGTGTGAGCAGCTCATGACCCAGACGACTCGCTCTGCCTCACAGACAGCATTCATGAGTCCGTGTGTCTGAAAATAGGTTCTCTTTGCCAGTTCTGCTTCTTTTCATGAGTTGTCAGGTGTTTGGTTTCGCTGGAGAGCTGGGCGAGCAACATGAATTGTGAGGTATTTTCTGCAGCCAAAATCTCCCACTGAGAAGTTGGGAATGTGTCAAGAAGAATGGTCATTGGTAGCCTAAGACCAGAAAAAAATGATTCGTTGCTGGTTTTAACCGAAGCAGCCTGTGGGAGTTATCTCAAATGGGAGAGTACTCGCTTTGCATGCGAGAGATTGCGGGGTTGCTAGCTGCGTTCTCCATCCCCTTTTAGGGCGGCACCGTGGCTCAGTGGTTAGCACTGCTGCCTCACAGCATCAGTGTTCCACGTTTGATTCCTGTGCGTAGTTTGCACATTCTCCCTGTCCCTGCGTGGGTTTCTTCCCACAATCCAAAGATGTGCAGGGCAGGTGAATTTTACATGCTAATTTTCCCATAATGATCAGTGCATGAGTTCGAGGGAAATTGGTCTGGGTGGGTTACTCT
>NW_025146653.1:975-1313 GCF_004010195.1 Chiloscyllium plagiosum | reverse complement strand
TGTTCTCTGTGTTCAGTATTCTCTGTGTGCACTTTTCTGTGTGTTCACTGTTCTCTGTGTTCAGTGATCTCTGTTTTCAGTGTTCTCTGCGTTCACTGTTTCCTGTGTTCACTGTTGTCTGTGTTTTTGAACTCTGTGTTCAGTGTTCGCTGTGTTCTCTGTTCTCTGTGTTCACTGTTCTCTGTGTTCAGTATTCTCTGTGTGCACTGTTCTGTGTGTTCACTGTTCTCTGTGTTCTGTGTTCTCTGTTTTCACTGTTTTCTGTGTTCACTGCTTCCTGTGTTCACTGTTCTCTGTGTTCACTATTCTCTGTGTTCACTGTTCTCAGTGTTTTCTCT
>NW_025146653.1:0-906 GCF_004010195.1 Chiloscyllium plagiosum | reverse complement strand
TCACTTTCTCTGTGTTCTCTGTACTCAGTGTTCAGTCTGTGTTCACCGTCCTTTTATTTACTCTGTATTCACTGGTCTCTGTGGTCACTGTTCTCTGTGTTCACTGTTCTCTGCGTTCAGTGTTATCTGTTTTCTGTGTTCTCTGTGTTCACTGATTTCGGTGTTTTCTGTGTTCACTATTCTCTGTGAACACCGATTTCTGTGTTCACTGTTCTCTGTGTTCACTGTTCTCTGTGTTCACTGTTCTCAGTGTTTACACTATGTTCACTGTTCTCTGTGTTCATTGTTCTCAGTGTTCACTCTGTGTTCACTTTCTCTGTGTTCACTGAACTCAGTGTTCTCTTTGTGTTCACTCTGTGTTCAGTGTTCTCTGAGTTCTCTGTTCTCTGTGTTAACTTTTCTCTGTGTTCAGTGTTCTCTGTTTTCAGTGTTCTATGTGTTCACTGTTCTCTGTGTTCACTGTTCTCTGTGTTCAGTGTTCTCTAGTTTCAGTGTTGTCAGTTTTCAGTGTTCTCCGTGTTCGCTATTGTCTGTGTTCACTGTTTTCTGTATTCACTGTTCTCTGTGTTCACTGTTCTCTGTGTTCACTGTTCTCGGTGTTTTCTCTGTGTACAGTGTTCTCTGTGTTCACTGGTCTTAGTGCTCACTCTCTGTTCACTTTCTCTGTGTTCACTGTACTAAGTGTTCACTCTGTGTTCACTTTGTGTTCACTCTTTCTGTGTTCAGTGTTCTCTGAGTTCACTGTTCTCTGTGTTCACTTTTCTCTGTGTTCAGTGTTCTCTGTTTTCTGTGTTCTTTGTGTTCAGTGTTCCCTGCGTTCTCTGTCCTCTGTGTTCACAGGTCTCTGTCTTCAGTGTTGTCTGTGTTCACTGTTCTCTGTGTTCACTCTTCTCGGTGTTCTCTGTT